>NC_133330.1:3517430-3817430 GCF_042186555.1 Aquarana catesbeiana | reverse complement strand
AACAAAAAAAACAAATGAAACGAAAACAAACAAATTTTTCGGCAGTGCACATGTCTACTTGAGGCCCTCCTATTATTTTAAAGCTAACCATCAGTGATGGTGGGCCTGCTCTTCTTTTATGAATTTTCAAATTTACGAATTTTCCAATTTAAGAATTTAAGAATTTACAAATTGTGATCATAACGAATGACCCTAAAAATGAAAAAAAAAAAACAAAAAACGAATGAAACGAAAACAAACAATTTTTTCGGCAGTGCACATGTCTACTTGAGGCCCTCTTATTATTTTAAAGCTAACCATCAGTGATGGTGGGCCTGCTCTTCTTTTACGAATTTATGAATTTTCGAATCTTCGAATTTACGAATTGCGATCATAACGAATGACCCTAAAAACGAAAAAAAAAACAAAAAACGAATGAAACGAAAACACATTTTTTGGCAGTGCACATGTCTACTTGAGGCCCTCCTATTATTTTCAAGCTAACCATCAGTGATGGTGGGCCTGCTCTTCTTTTACCTCCCTTATAGCTGTGGGCCCGTCTATTGATCGGCCAAATCCAGACACATGTTCCAGCTCGGTAAGGGTCCAATCTGACTCACCTGCTTTTCCCGACGCTTTTCCCGGAGTTTGCCGGCTGCCTCTCTTCCCGGCTCTCCCTCCATCCATATCTCTCAGCCAAGCTCCAGCTTCACGGGACGAATCAAAGGAAACGATAACGTCGATAACGTGGAAGGTCCGGCTAAACATGAGAGGATTCTCAGTGCGGCTTTTCCCGCGGTGCGTCGCAGCCTTCACGCCGCGGTTGTTGTTTCTGTCGGATAAGTGTCACAATTCACTGTTTTTCTCTCTTTAGTAAATACACTTGAAATGTGTTTTGCTGACGGGAATCGCTGGAGACGCCTCCGCAATGAGCGGAGTCTGTTTGATCCGGTAAGCAGTTTCTATATTACTGTGAATTACAATGTTATTACGGCAGATCTCGGCAATTCGCCCTCTCTAATAAAAGAGCGGCTTAGAGCTGATGAAACGTATTCCACTCCAATCACTTCTTCACGTTCATTCGGCAATATCTGGGGAGGATTTCACCGGCTTAACAAGGCTTCGTTTTTTTTTTTTTTTTTCTTGTGAGATGTTCTTATTTAAAACCATCGACTTAATTTTACTCACCGCTTTATTGAGCTGTCATCAGATTGGCAACTTTATTTAACATTGTAAAAAAGAAATCTCCAGAGGCCTTCTAAGGACTTTCCATGCTTGTTGACCTTTATAACCCAAGGAAGGAATGTCCACTCATGAAGAGGTGAAGAAGGTCGCTGCACTTCACTGGCGGTACTTGGAAAATGGCAAAAACAGTCACATCACATCGACAAGACATACGTTCCGGGGACTAACCAATGCTACCCCCTCCCCCGGGCGGAAGGCAGGGGTCCCCATTACACCCACCCCTCCCGCTGGAGGTGGACCGGAAGGCGGATCTCATATGTCTTCTTACCTTAGGAGGCAGATGAAGAAGATTCGTGGTAGGGCTGCTGCTCCTTGCTCCAGCTACTCCTCGCTCCGGGGCCGTTGCTTCTCCTCCCGGCCAAACAGGAAGTAGGTCCTGAAACCTGATGGGCCAGGAATCCTAGGACTCCCAACCCATCGGATCTCAGGAACCGCTTCCTGATTGGCCAGTAGGAGAATCAGGAAGACAATAGCGAATATTAATTCGCTATGGTCACACAACTGGGTGGGCTCACTGCGCCCCGAGCCCACCCTTTTTTTTTTAAGCCAATTAGAGCCTTAGGCTCTAATCACGTGCTTCAAAAAAAAAAAGTTGAAATCCATGCGCCTGGCGTCCTGCATGTAGATTAGGGGCGGGCACATGGATAAGGAGGGCGGCGCCCCTGCGCCCCGTATGGATGGGCTGCTACCGCTCACAGGACTGGTCAGGGTTGCCACCTTTTCTTCAAGCCAAACCAGAACACCTTAGCAGCCTGGTACACCATTGGGTGCCCCAAAGAGAATAGTAATGTGGTGCGCAGCAGCAAACAATGGGAGTGGTCAAATTGCTCTTGCTGACATCATCGCCCCGTCTACCAGTGATGGTGAACCTGCCCCCTAGACAGCCACCCGCAACTCCCGGGCGGCAACAGTGTGTGTGTGTGATTATCTTGCTTACTTGGGGAGCCACAGCCGAGTCTGAATGTGTCCGGGTTTTAGTCCGCCTGAAACCTGGACACATGACTCAAAACCTGGGCTGTCTGGGGGAATCCTGGACAGGTGGCAACCCTAAGAGCGGTTCTCTTTAGGCACCTCCTCCATAGGTACACCTCTCCTAGGACCCTCGAGGGGGACAGCCTCCCTCAGGGAACTCTTGGCCTGGCCTAAAAGGCCTTTTGCAACTTAGCCTTAGCCCCCACCTCCATAAGGATCAGGAAGTCTACAGCCCTCTCCTGGGTGCAGGTCTACTTCTCCCTGGCCTCCAACCCTATCCAAGGACTCCACTTACTGGCTACATCTGTAATGGTGTGGGGTGTTTGGATCCCATGGCCCCATCTGCACTAGGGCTCCTCCCAGCCTGGCTTATGATGTGACACTATTCCTCCCACTGACACTAATGATGGGGCCCTATCCCTCCCACTGACACCAATTATGGGGCACAATTCCTCCAAATGACACTAATGATGGGGCACTATTCCTCCCACTGACACTAATGATGGGGCCCTATCCCTCCCACTGACACCAATGATGGGGCACAATTCCTCCAAATGACACTAATGATGGGGCACTATTCCTCCAACTGACACTAATGGTGGGATACTATTCCTCCCCCTGACACCAATGATGGGACACTATTCCTCCAACTGACACTAATGGTGGGATACTATTCCTCCCACTGACACCAATGATGGGGCACTATTCCTCCCACTGACACCAATGATGGGGCACTATTCCTAACACTGACACCAATGATGGGGCACTATTCCTCCCACTGACACCAATGATGGGGCACTATTCCTCCCACTGACACCAATGATGGGGCACTATTCCTCCCACTGACACCAATGATGGGGCACTATTCCTCCAACTGACACTAATGGTGGGATACTATTCCTCCCACTGACACCAATGATGGGGCACTATTCCTCCCACTGACACCAATGATGGGGCACTATTCCTAACACTGACACCAATGATGGGGCACTATTCCTCCCACTGACACCAATGATGGGGCACTATTCCTCCCACTGACACCAATGATGGGGTACTATTCCTAACACTGACACCAATGATGGGGCACTATTCCTCCCACTGACACCAATGATGGGACTCTATTCTTCCCACTGATACCAATGATGGGACACTATTCCTCCCACTGACACCAATGATGGGGCACTATTCCTCCCACTGACACCAATGATGGGGCACTATTCCTCCCACTGACACCAATGATGGGGCACTATTCCTAACACTGACACCAATGATGGGGCACTATTCCTCCCACTGACACCAATGATGGGACTCTATTCTTCCCACTGATACCAATGATGGGACACTATTCCTCCCACTGACACCAATGATGGGGCACTATTCCCCTCACTGACACCAATGATGGGGCACTATTCCCCTCACTGACACCAATGCTGGGACATTTTGTACTCCCGATGGCCGCAGTCCAGACCCCCTAAAGTCTGAAGGACAGTAAACTGCCCCATTATTAAGAAGGTTTGGAGACCCCTGCTTTAAGAGGGAGAAGTGGCACCAAACTTCAGTGTTGTTTGAATGTCATCACTGATCTCCGACACGAACTCCTTGTCATGATCAATGTGACAACTCGCTACAATAAACGGATTAAAGAAATAAAAGGGCAGCTGCCTCCAATCCCGAGTCTTTCCATCTGACTTTTTTTTTTATGGTGTCAACATCCCAAAGACAGATAAATTGGAAGGAAATGAAAAGAAAGTGTCTCTGCCTATAGGGACCGTATAAAAAAGAAAAGAAGAAAGCGTTGTCTTTGTACCTGCGGCCATGGTATAGGAGGAATAGTCACCGCGGTAAAGGTTATGAGACCCATTAAACAGTAAATCACAGGCAGAGCTCAGGAAGGAACAAATTAGCCGGCGACTTTCAGGCGAGGAAAGGTGCGCTGAATGCCAGAGGTCAGCCGGGGTCACCATCAATAAAAAAACAAAAGGTTACCAAAACCTCCAAACTTCCACGGAGGATTATTGAAGGAAGGTGAAGGATGTCCATATATGACGAGCCGTAATTTATCAGAAGCAAATATTCGATCTTTTCCGCACTTGTTAGCGGCAAAACACAAACTTAATAAAGTTTAATAGGACGCTATCTGAGTCCCGCGGCTACAATCAGGCGAGTCCATCAAGGCGCTCTTCACTCCGTTATTCTATCACCGGATCATACACAGGGTCATTCTGCTGATCTTCATAATTGGTGGTCTTTGTGTTAAGGAGAACCTGTCCTCAGCAAAGAAAGTGCCCAGCCAGGCTGCTGTCCATCAATTAAAGTATTGTGTTATTACGAAGTCTGACGGCACACACTCCTACCCTGTTTGCCCGAAAATAAGACCTAGCATGATTGTTGGTGATGGCTGCAATATAAGCCCTACCCCCCAAATAAGCCCTAGTTAAAGTCCTTATAGGTCTTATTTTCAGGGTAGGGCTTATTTTCGGGGAAACAGGGTAGGGCTTATTTGGGGGGTAGGACTTATATTGCAGCCATCACTGACAATCACGCTAGGTCTTATTTTCGGGGGAAACAGGGTACTTCACTCCCTGCCGCCGTGCAATGGCAACAACGCTGCTTGGTGCTATCTTCTGCCTGACCAGCATCTCTGTCGGTGGGTGATGGACCCAGCTTGAGGGATGGTGGCTTCTCTGCTCCAAATGGTCATCGGTGGAGCTCTTTCCACACAGCATCCTAGCTGTTAGGCAGTGGTGCAGCACTGCCCATTCCATGCCCATTCCATCCCCATCGCGCCTGATTGGCTGCTGCACTCCATTTGAGCATTACAAGGGCTTGTGATATCCTCTTGTTATCTGGATCTCTACTCTACCTTGCTGTTCCTGTCCTTCTCACTTAGTCATTGGATTCTCCTGTTACTGACCCTCTGCCCAGAATATGGCCTACACTTTTGGATTGCTGCCTGCCTTTGACATTGGACTGTGTCTGAATTTTCACTTCTCTGCTGCCTGCCCTGACCTTGCACTGTTTCTGGATGACGCTGTGTCTGCTACCTTCCCGGACCTCAAACTGTTTCTGGATGACACTGTACCTGCTGTGACCTTGGACTGTTTCTGGATGATGCCATTTCTGCTAGCTGTCCTGACCTCACACTTTTTCTGGATGACACCTTGCCTGCTGCCACCTTGGACCGTTTATTAATGATGCTGTTGCTGCTGGCTGCCCTGACCTCACACTATTTATGGATGATGCTGTGTCTGCTGCCTGCTATGCCCTTGGGCTGTTTCTGGTTAATACTGTTTCTGCTGGCTGCCCTGACCTCACACTGTATCTGGATGACACCGTGCCTGCTGTGACCTTGGACTGTTTGTGGATAATGCCATTTCTACTGGCTGTTCTGACCTCACATTGTTTCTGGATGATGCTGTGTCTGCCGCCCTGATGACCTTGGACCGTTTATGAACAATGCTGTTTCTGCTGTCTTCCCTGACCTCACACCATTTCTGGATGACAATGAGCCTGCTGCCTGCACTGACCTTGGACCTTTTATGAATGATGCTTTTTCTGCTGGCTGCTCTGACCCTAGACTGTTTCTGGATGATGCTGTGCCTGGTGCCTACCCAGACCGTTTATGAATGAGGCTGTTTCTTCTTGCCTGCCCTGACCTTGGACTGTTTCTGGATGATGCTGTTTCTGCTGTCTGGCCTAACCTCACACTGTTTCTGGATGATGCTTTGTCTGCCGTCCCGATGTGACCTTGGACCGTTAATGAATGATACTGTTTCTGCTGCCGGCCCTGACCTCACACTGTTTCTAGATGATGCTGTGTCTGCTGCCTGCTGTGACCTCCCATTGTTTCCTTATAACACTTTGAGGTGGATTTACTAAAGGCAAATAGACTCGGAAGGTGCTGTTGCCCTTATTTTCCTGTGAGCTTAATAAATGTAGTGAAGCTCTGCTGATTTTCATCATCCAATCGTGTGCAAGAAAAATTCTGTTTTTTTATTTGCACCCGATTTGGTATACATTACAAAGTGAAGCTTCACCACACAAATTTACGAAGGGAAATGAGTGCAAACCCCAGTGCCCGCCATGACCTTGGACTGTTTCTGGATGACAAGAACAAATTGAACCTAAGGTTAAAATGGGACTTTAATGGAGGCAGTGGACTACACATACGCCTCCATCCCCGATACATTGAACAAAAGGGAAAACTAAATGGTGGGACTTTAAATGAAGCAACCACTACGTTATATAAACCAATCAGTATACCAATGTTTATTAATTGAAAGGTTTGTACATAACCCAAGGAGTAATAAATAGTAAATTAATATAGCAATGCACTAATGGGTCTAAATGAACGGATCTGGACACTACAATGTAGTACACGGTAAGTTCATTAACAAGAAAACAATATATAGCAGTATAATATGTTAATGAACAATGGTTGACAAGATCAGGACATTCCACATCAATGCAAAGCTGATATAATAGTGTACATAGTTTTAACTTAGGTATGTAAACCCCAATGGTAACAGAAGCAATATTAGGGTATAAAAGCAAGGGTAGATTGATTCATAAAAGTAAATAAAGTATAATACAAATATTGGACATAGATACTGTGACAACGCATCATAGGAAAGCTCTACGCGTTTCGTGGTTATACCACTCGTCAGGAGCAGATGCAGAATTAGGGGGTATCTATAATGAAATACAATTACCAGAATGAGTATAATATAATATACAATTGTAAAAAATGTATAAGAAGTGGAACAAAAAAGGGGTCCCAAACATTCTCACCTTGTTGTAGTATAAAAATATATATATAAATGTGAATGGTATCCCAGGTAAGAGACATTATAGGGAACGTCAACCCCGGAAGCTGAGATGGAAAACCTCAAGGCACGGCAAGAAAACAGTGACCAGTAGTGATTGTATGATAGGATGTCCCAATTTTTTAACTGTGGTATATATAGTGTTTAGTATGGATCGTCTTATAGCTAATTCCCAAGGGTATCTGTAGGAATCAATACGTAAAAAATGGTAGGGTAATAGGGTAAACCAGTTCCACAGTTAGAAAAATTGGATGACAATGAGCCTGCTGCCTGCCTGTAAGGGAGACTCTGCTTGGTACCCTGATGTAAGTGTGGTCTCTGATTGGGACCCTGATGTAAGTGTGGTCTCTGATTGGGACCCTGATGTAAGTGTGGTCTCTGATTGGGACCCTGATGTAAGTGTGGTCTCTGATTGGGACCCTGATGCAAGGGGGGACTCTGGTGGGGACCCTGATGTGAAAGGGGAACTCTGATTAGGACCCTGATGTAAGGGGCGATTCTGCTTGGGACCCCAATGAAAGAGGGGACTCGGATTGGGACCCTGATGTAAGGGGGGACTCGGATTGGGACCCTGATGTAAGGGGGGACTCGGATTGGGACCCTGATGTAAAGGGAGACTTTACATGGGACCCTGATGTAAGGGGGGACTCTGGTTGGAACTTTGATGCAAGGGTTGGTTCTGCTTGTGAACCTGATGTAAGGGGGGATTCTAATTGGGACCCTGATGTAAGGGGGTTCTGATATAGGGGGGGATTCTGTTGGGGACTCTGATGTAAGGGGGACTCAGATTGTAATCCTGATACTGATGTGAGGGGGGACTCTGATGTGCTCAGGTGTATTTTCTTTACTTTATTTTACTGACTTTTTATTCTCCTGTGTTTGAATCATATCACGCTGATTACAAAAACCTCTGTGTGAATAATTTATATATTTGTGACGTTTGGAGCCCCCTGATTGGACGATGAGCGGTGTTCCAGCTGTACAGTATTTTGGCCATCTATAAATATACTGTATATTGTGTTTCTTATGACCTCACCTGGATGACACTATGATGTCATTGTTTAGAGACTTTCCTGGAGCTAATAAAAGTGCATAGAGCTGCATTTCTGGAATTCTCCGTATTCCTCGTGATCAAAGTTCTCCTTAAAATCATCTTGCCGTGAGCGCTGATCTCCTCCTACGCGTGAAAGCGACATTTTATTCCCCTCCTGCTGATGGCGTCTAATGCGCTTCCTGTACTACGGTATATATTCCGTTTGGTAATCACATAAAGTGCTTTAGTGGTTCTAATAAATTATTTAGACATATGGATAGAGTGCGGGCGCTGGTACGAGGCGGCGTCCCTTCTTTACGTTACATTGTAAATAATTCAGGAAAGTTTGTAGGAGACTTACTTACAAATCAGAGAGAGAGACTCACTTACCTCTAGCGGGAAATCACATTGGATTTCACATTAATAATGAAAATGTATTATTAGGGATGGGCGGATCACGTGATCCTCTGTGCACAGAGTCAGGTAAAGAGGAGAGCTGTGATTGGTTACATTGTCTGATTTTCACTGATTGGCTCGTCTTTGATCCCTACTTCATAGTGATCACTTGGAGGAGTCATGTGACCTTTTATTAGAGATCTCTTGGAGGAGTCATGTGACCTTTTTTTGCGGTAAAAACACACGAACTGAATCGCGGGACGCCCGACGCCCAAAATAAATTCTTGTGTTTTTTTGGGGGCTTTGGGCGTCCCACAATTCTCTTCGTTTTTACCGCAATTTTACCGCGATTCGTCGGGCAACAATCGTGGCAAAATTGCGCCGGGGATTGCAAAAGCATCCCACGATTTGCGGTGTTTCTGAATTGTGGGCAGAATCGCGCATCGATTCCACCAGCAAAACGGAACGCCAAGGTGTGAATGGAGGCTTAGTGGGCGGAGCCTGCGCCCCTCCAACAGCTGTGCTCTCTCTCCTTGTGCAGGGGGGACTGGTCTTGTCTCCGCCCCCTACTGTCATTTTCTGTGGTGGGTGGAGCCTGCTGGGTCCCTCCCACAGCCCTGCTCTCTGCACAAGCTATGTACAGCACAGATCAATCCTACTTTTACAAGATAATATCTGGTATTTGGTGCACACAAAGCGGATTTGTATCCTTTGCCGGCATTGAGGAATATATTTAAATGAAATAAAATGTGCCCGGAGTTCAGCCTTAATTCAGCCTAAAATCGAATGTTTCACGTGGTCATGTATGGGACCCAGAATCCTCCGTAGTGATATCTTCTAGACGTGTGCAATTCGTTTCGTTCCAAATTCGTTTTTTGTTTTTTTAATTTCGACAAATTTGTCAATTCGGAAATATCGGAATTAACGAAAACCTGTTTAACGAGTTTTTCCGAATATTCGTAAATTTGTAAATTCGAAAATTTGTAAATTCGGAAATTCAGAAATCCAAAAACCCGAAATTTGAAAATCTGAGATAATAACTAACTAATAATATTCTATTAAATAATATAGTTATTAATAAAAATAACTTAGTTATTTTGTTTTTCTTTCAAATTTTCTGATTTTCTTTCTTATTTTTGGATTATAAAATTTACGAATGACCCAAAAACGAAAAAAAAAAAAAAAAAAATGAATGAAACCAAAACGAAAATGAACAAATCTTTCGGCAGTGCACATGTCTTGTATGTTCGCTGGAACTCACTCCCCGCTCTGCGGCTCAAGGTCCTCTGAATGGTAAACAATTTATTTCTCTTGGAGACAGATCAGTAGGGAGCCGACACGAGGCCAGGATGTAAAGGTCACACTGTACCTACGTTGTAGGATGTATGGTGAGGATAGCGGAGATTCGTCCTCGCATTGAAAGCCGTTCCTCCGAGATGCTGCAAGGTTACAGCTTTGTCTGGGAACATAAGTACCTTCAAGTCCATCCCTGCCAGGACTTCCAATGGTGCTCCCAGAATCCCTGCTAGGATTACTAATGACACTCATAGAATCCTTTCCAGTACTCCCAATGGTGCTCTCCCCGAATTCCTACCATGACTTCCAATGGTGCTTGCAGAATCCCGGCCAGCGCTTCCAATAGTGCTCCCAGAATCCCGGCAAGTACTTCCAATGGCACTCATAAAATCTCTTCCAGTACTTCCAATGGTACTCACAGCCAGGACTTCCAATAGTTCACTCAGATTTCCTACCAGGACTTCCAATGATGCTCACAGAATCCCAGCTAGGACTTCCAGTGGTGCTTATAGAACCCCGGCGAGTATTCCAATGGTGCTCACAGAATCCCTGCCACCATTTCCAAAGGTGTTCACAGAACCCCTGAAAGTACTTTCAATGGCGTTCACAGAATCCAAACCAGTACTTCCCATGGTGCTTCCAGAATCTCTGGCAGAATTTACTATGGCAACTGCAGAATCCTGGCCACTACTTCTACTGATGCAAAATTGCAAAATCCTTGCCAAGACTTTCAGAGCTCCCTGAAACAATGCTGGGCAAGTCCACTTGCCCAAAAGTATTTAAGCATCAGCCCTGGCTGGTGCTGTGTCTTATTGCCAGCTACACAAAAGAGCGATACAACACTACTGATTGCCTGTCTTGTTGCTGACCTGGATTGACCAGACTACTCTCTTGCCTGCAACCTGCCTAAGATCTCCATTTGAGCCTTAAAGCTCTTCTGCTGTCTTGCCCATTGCCAACCTGGATTATCTTAACCACCTTTCTACTGTCTTGCCTGTTGCTGACCCAGATTGTCCTGACTGCTCTTCTGCTGTCTTGCCTGTTGTAGACCCAGATTGTCCAGACTGCTGTTCTGTTGTCTTGCCTGTTGCTGACCCAAATTGTCCTGACTGCTCTTCTGTTGTCTTGATAGTTGCAGACCCTGATTGTCCTGACCGCTCTTCTGTTGTCTTGATAGTTGCAGACCCTGATTGTCCTGACCGCTCTTCTGCTGTCTTGCCTGTTGTAGACCCAGATTGTCCAGGCAACTCCTCTGTTGTCTTGCCTTTTGCAGACCCAGATTGTCCTGACTGTTCTTCTGTTGTCTTGCCTGTTGCCCACTTGGCCTGTCTTGATGAATCTTCTGCCATCTTACCTGTTGCCATTCCAATTTGTTCTGACCTTTCCTTTGCAGAGTTTCCTGTCGCCAACCTCTGCTTGGACCAGACCATTCTCTAACCACTCCCAGGTGTCTCAGTCTCTACATCTTAGCCTCCTGGTCCCATTCTCACTACTTGGTGTGGCGATCTTGAGCCCTGTAACCTGGCACCAGCATGCAGCAAACCCATCTCCACCATCAGGATCTCTGGTGAAGACCAGTTGGTTCTTAGACTTTGCACCTCGGGTGAGGCTGTGTTATCTGCTAGGGGTGTTGCCATCGACCTTGTCTCAGCTGGAGGGAGGAGCCTGATTATAACAATCTAACTTGCAATAATACATTATGGAAAATATATTTCCTTTATTAAATAGTTCTTTAAGGTGAACCTGTTATGTCCATGGATGGGAATGTGGAGAGAACGAGAGTTCTGCTGATATAATGTAAGTAATTCTTTACTACAAAAGACAGGTCACAAGAAAAAAAGCCAACATGTTTCAGGGCTCACCCCCCCTTCATCAGGGCTTAGATGCAGAGAGTAAGTATACACAGGACATCAGATTGTAAAAGACAGGACAGGCTAGAGCAGGTTGGAGTTACAAGTCATAAAATCCAAGAATACCTCGGCTGTCAGAGAGCTGCCTCCAAATATCGTGATCCAAGTCTTATCCTTTCTATTTTGGGTCCAACGCTCTACCAACACCCTGAAAGTCCACAGATGGGTCAGACTTGCAATATCAATAATGTGGGGCCCCCTCCTCCCCGAAGTAGTCTCTGGCTTCTAAACCCAGGCTTTATGTAGGGCCCCATCATCCCTTCTCTGCCGGGAGGAGGATTTACCATTTCAGGAATTATGGGAATGTCGCGTACTCACCAAAAAGGGCAAGAGAAGGCAAGCTCCTGTGTACAAATACAGATCCTACTACTCATTTCTGAAGCTATTCATTAAATTTGTACACTTTGGGTTAAGTAACAGGTTCATTTTAAGGACGTAATATAAAAAATGTAGCGCTAAAACCAAATATATATATATAAAACACAAATGTGTAAACGAACAAGGTTCAATGGTAAATGGGTGTGTAACCCAGTGCGGTATACATGTGAGAAAGCATATAAATATAATCAAGTCCAAACAGTGAAATAAGTGACAAATCCAGTGGAAGTAGGGAAGTCTTCCGACATGCAATGCGTCTGATAATAACTCTTGAAGTGAAGGAGGTGTAAACACATTACCGAAGCAGATGCCAATGACACCGAATCAAACAGGCTTAGAAATCCAGATGAGTGGTTCCCCCAGGTGGTAATAGGGGCCCCGGATCTCCAAAGATATCTCCTCTAGACTGGAACGGCTGTAATGATATCCACCGGCCCGAGGAAATGACACATCCAATGGGAACATCCAAATCTCTCATAAAACCAAAAAGGTATGGGAAAGAAAAAATGGAGTGCTCTGATGGTGCAGATCAAAAGGGTAGATTTATTGGAACCAACCAATATACAGTAATTAAAAAGTGATCACATGGAAAAAAAAAGCAATGTAGGGAACGAAGAGCCTTGTCCGACGCGTTTCGTCCTAATTGGACTTCTACAGGGGCATCAAATTGTTCTCCCACATTGCATAAAAATATATATGTATCCTAAAAATTACAAAATCACTGTAAGGACAGTTAATAACTGATTGTTATTACTTCCATGATTCAGAATATTTTACGGATGTCACAGACTGGCAGCCTGCGTCTTGGAGCCGTCATTACCAACAAAAGATTTTAAATACATTTCAGTTAGCGAGTTCAATACTTCTTCCCTGTGTCCTCCCATTTTATTACACAGAACTGCAGTGAAGAGCAACTACAAACTTGACATCCTGAAGTGCAGAGAACACAGATTAACCACTTCCGGACCGCCCGCCGTCCATATACGTCGGTCCTTTGACGTTGTATATTGTTGTTATGGCAGCAGACAGCAGATAGCAGTGGGTTTTTTTTCAACAGAGGGTGATCCGCTTTCAGATAAAGGTGGTCTCCGCAGTGGATTTGCCTCAAGATCACTTTCATCGGCGACGGGAGAGGTGCCCACCCCCCTCCTGCCATGTCCCGGAGCCGTGGGTAGCGACGGAAACAATCTGACCTTTTCCCCCCGATAGGCAGGAAGTCAAGTGAGGGAATGACGGCCCCCCTCTCGACTCCATACCGTTGGATGAGCGATGTCAAACGTCACTTCTGCCCAACGGCCTTAAAGGGACAATTATTTATTTATATATTTATTTTTAAAGACTTTTTTTTTTATTGCTTTTAAGTGTAAATCTGAGACCTGAGGTCTTTTTGACCCCCAGATCTCACATTTAAGAGGTCCTGTGATCCTTTTTTTTTTATTACAAGGGATGTTTACATTAATAGGAATCAAAGTGATTTTTTTTTTTTAAGGACAGTGTAAAAATAAAAAAATAAGAAATAAAATAAATAAGAAAAAAAACCCCAAAAATATTTAAAGCACCCCGTCCCTCGCGCGCAGAAACGAACGCATACGTAAGTCGCAAACGCATATAAAAATGGTGTTCAAACCACACGTGTGAGGTATCGCCGCAATCGTCAGAGCGAGAGTAATAATTGTAGCACCAGACCTCCTCTGTAACTGAAAACTGGTAACCTGTAGAAATTTTTAAACGTCGCCTATGGAGATTTTTAAGTGAGAAAGTTTGTCGTGCAATTTTGAAGCGTGACATGTTGGGTATCATTTTACTCGGTGCAATTTTTTTACACAATGTAAAAAAAAATTGGGCTGACTTTAGTGTGTTCTTTTAATTTAAAAAAGTGTATTTTTTCCAAAAAAATTGCGTTTGTAAGACCGCTGCGTGGTGTGACAATAAAGGATTGCAATGAATGCCATTTTATTCTCTAGGGTGTCTGGAAAAATATATATATAATGTTTGGGGGTCGTGATACGTTGTAGATAGAGAGATGGACAGAGAGACAATAGATAGATAGATAGATAGATAGATAGATAGATAGATAGATAGATAGATAGATAGATAGATAGATAATTAGATAGACCTCAGCCGGTTTGGCGCGGTGTATGTCGGCCCCTGGCTGGGCGTGTGGCGGTGACAAGGGTGACATTATCCTTTCATATATTCTTTGTGGATCTCTTCAGCTGATGATAATATAGAGAATGATGTGACAATAGACTCGGAGATCCATGGATAATTCCACATCAATAGCGCTCTGTAAGTCGGGTCATCCAGTCTCTGTGCTCCCAGGCTGAGGTCAAAGTCACATTTAATAATGAAGAGCGGGGTCACACATGAACTATTATAAGGAGAAGACAGAGTCAGTATATACTCAGTATATACGCCATGAACAGCAGGGAACGAATCACATATAATATCAGTTGTGGTGGGCGGAGCTCACATCTGTAATCAGTATATGGATTCCTCTTCTTATTTCATGCCCAGTGTTTACATGCGGGCCAAGCTGTCCAACAAGAATGAGATACAGGTGATGGGAGAAACCAAATAACAAAGGTGTGTGTGGGGGGGGTGTGTGTGTGTGGAGGGGGGGGAGGGGGGGTGCGTGGGGGGGGGGTCTTACGATGGTCCCATTTCATTCATATGTATTAAAGCGTGTTTCCAATAACTGATTAAACAATGAGAGCTAGAGTTGCACTTTAATTTGTTTGTCTGTTACTTAAAGTGCATCTAAACCCCAAAACATAAATGTAATATATTGCATCTTATCTGTCTTTGGATATAGCAGTTGCATTGTCTTTTGTTTGTTATTATTTTCACCCGGTGATCCTGCCAGTAACACACTTCTGTTTCAGGGAGGCTACACTCACTTCTTCACTGTCTCTATGGAGGAACAATATAGTCACTCTATATCGCATAGCGCCCAACTGTCCCTGATTGGGAACAATGTCCCTCTGTCCCTCTTTCCTCCTCCTTTGTCCCTCATGTTGGTCTGATCTGTATATTTGTATATAAAATGAACTTTTATCTTTCAAAAAGTGTTTCCCAGAGCTAAACCTTCCATCCAAATTCTAAAATGCTGAATTTGTACATTTCAAAAGCCAATATAAATAAATAGTAGTTGAAAAAAAAGCACTTGTGGGTTTAACCAATTTCTTTGGTATGATTCTCCTTTAAGGGGGTGTGGCAGGGGGTGTGTCCTTGACCTACATACTTTTGCCAATAGGTGTCCATCGTTCCCATCTCAGAAGTTGGGAGCTGTGGGCAGGGCTTTTTTTCTCAAACAATAGGTGCTTGAACTCAACCACGACCCCCCAAAACCCCTCCCCCTACACACACCCTCCAAATCACATCAAATAGTGGGTGTGGTCATATTTCACGAACAGGAGGGTCTTAAAGGGGCATTAAATATCAGGATTGCATTACATACAGAGCGCAGAGTTCATGGGGGTTACACACAGAGTGCAGAGCTGTCACTTGTAAACACAGAAACCGGACTTCTGTGTTTACAAGTGATTGTGGTCAGCAGCCCCCCCAAAGGGTCTGAGCCAGAGGTGGTGGAACTGAGTTCTACCAAGTTCCCCCTGAAAAAAAGCCCTGGCTGTGGGTATAAACCAAGCCTTAAAAGAAAACTAATGCAGGTCACAACATCTAAGAACTGGTACTCTGCAATATACAGAATTTTAGTTTTTTGGGTTTAGATTCAGTTTAAATTCCATCCGCCCTCCAGGTGACAACACTGCTCAGCGATGTTACTGCAGGATGAACCCCGTTGTCACCCCATCAAAGGAAGTGATAAAATAATGACTGGCAGGATCAACAGAGGAATAAAACTGTTACCGAGAGGAACTTAGAGAAATGATGAGTGATGTGAAGAGACTCCATCATCTCCTCTCCATATTTTGCCCGTAGATAATTCTCATTTTCAGTCTGTCGGTGAAGATACATAATGTATAAACAGCTTTATCAAACAATTGTCGCCCACACAGGGGAACGCAGAGAGCGCACACATTGTACACACACCCACACACCGTCCTCATCATACACAACTACAACCCCCATTCTTCCCACCACGGGGGGTGTCCCGTCCACACCGCGCTCCCACTACATCCTACATGGATCACCCAGGAAGAATGATCCCTACAGCCACTGCACTGTGTGATACAAATCATTGGGGGGGGGGGGGGGCGGGGGTACTAAAACACGAGAGAGAGAAGAGGAGCAAAAGAAAGAGAAAAGAGAGAGAGAGAGAGAGAGAGAGAGAGAAAAAAAGAGGAGCAAGAGAGAGAAAGAGGAGCAAGATAGAGACAGAGGAGCAAGAGAAAGAAAAAGAGAGAGAGGAGCGAGAGAGAGACAGAGGAGCAAGAGAGAGAGACAGAGGAGCAAGAGAAAGAAAAAGAGAGAGAGGGGGGAGAGGAGAGAGAGGAGCAAGAGAAAGAAAAAGAGAGAGAGGAGCAAGAAAGAGAGAGAGAGGAGCGAGAGAGAGACAGAGGAGCAAGAGAAAGAAAAAAGAGAGAGAGAGGAGCAAGAGAGAGAGAGAGGAGGAGAGAGAGAGGGGGGAGCAAGAGAAAGAAAAGAGAGAGAGGAGCAAGAGAGAGAGAGAGGGAGAGAGATGGAGAGAGAGAGAGAGAGAGAGAGGAGCAAGAGAAAGAAAAAAAGAGAGAGGAGCGAGAGAGAGAGAGAGAGAGAGAGAGAGAGAGAGAGGAGCAAGAGAAAGAAAAAAAGAGAGAGGAGCGAGAGAGAGAGAGAGAGAGAGAGAGGAGCAAGAGAAAGAAAAAAAGAGAGAGGAGCGAGAGAGAGAGAGAGAGAGAGGAGCAAGAGAAAGAGGTGAGAAAGAGAGCGACAGAGAGAGAGTAGCAAGACAAAGAAAAAGAGAGAGAGAGGGGGGAGAGAGAAAGAGAAATAGGAGCAAAAGATAGGGAGAGAGAAGAGAGGAGAGATATAAATATAAATATATATAAATATAATATATAATATATATATTTATGGATATAAATAGATTACAAGAACAGGATGGATGGATATAAATGGATTATAAGGGTAGACAACTATAATAGAAGAAAGAAAGAAAGAAAGAAAGAAAGAAAGAAAGAAAGAAAGAAAGAAAGAAAGAAAGAAAGAAAGAAAGAAAGAAAGAAAGAAAGAAAGAAAGGACATACTGTAGATAGATTATAGGAGTAGAATAGGATAGATGAATATAAATGAATTATAAGGATAGAAAACGATAATAGGAGGAAGAAAGAAGGAAAGACCACGCCCCTTTGTTTACTTTAGCAGTGGTTCAAAATGACATCTCTGCTTCTTCCAGCGCTAAGTTAAACAAAGGGGCGGGCTCATCTGGTGTTGCCACGTAAAAAATTGGAACCACCACCATTTTATTTCACAGGGTCTCCACTTTCAGAAAATATATACTCAGGCCTAAAATTATTATGTACTCTAAACATGGCTGCAAAAAATTACAAAAATGGCAAAAGGGTTAAAAACCACCCAAAATCCCCTTCCCACTGAGGCCAACACATCTGTCAAAAATAGCAACATTCATTTTATTCTATTTTTTTTAAACAATACATTTTTTATTAATATGTAATAAATAACAATACAAATTATCATATACAATGGGCAACAATGGGAAGGGAAAATTCATCCTATTGGAAAGGTTGGCATGTAATTATAAATCTCTTGATATCCCTGACCGGGCCACCCCTAATGGGTTTAATCTGTAGGCACGGACTGGATATCAAGTTGAGCAGAAAGTTGCCTCCACATGAAGTTCAAAAAAAAAAAGAAAGGGGGAAAAAAAAAAAAAAACCAAGATGATAAACTACACCACAAATAAACTCATATGAGGAAAAAATAGCGTCATTTTGCCAAAATCTTTGACAGTACACGATTTTCCTGTGCGTTTTCCCGTGTTTGTTGCGTGCTTCTGCTTGGCATGTTTGGGTGCATTAAAAAATGCAAACAACATTAAAACAATACAAACAGGTTATTCAAACAAAATCACATTACATCAAACACAACTCAAAGAGAGAAAGGGCCACCGCACCGCACCCCCCCCCTACTCTTGGAGTATATATATATATATATATATATATATATATATATATATATATATATATATATAAAAGATAAACAAAGACAAAATAAAAGAAAGAAGAACGGTATATAATGTGATGAAACAATCAGGTGTCAATGGAGCCAGCGCAGCATTAATTGCAAGCTCTTGTGTCAGCACACCATCATACGTAGTAAATAGAAGCACATATAAATATATATATATACTGTAAATAATGTGTATGTGCGTTGGCTCCCGCTTCCCCGTACAATTATCAGAGCCGTGATCTCGCACTTTATCTTCTCAGGAATTTTATTCATTACCTAGAACTATTGTTGTGGTTTTTGTTTGTTGGCGCATTGTCACCGCCTCGGCTTTGTGCGAATTCCGAGTGACGCTTTTATTATTATGATTGCTCCTCATAGAGTGTCAACATCTGCCACACGACCCATTAAAACGTGCGGCGAGGGCGCTCCGAGCGCGCTGCATGGTTACGCTTTAATGCCTCCCGTGTATAAAGAATGTTCGGCGGGAGGAGGGGAGCACGTGGGGAGAAATACGGGGCGCGAGGAAGTTTTCCGTTCAGCTCGTGCCGCGGTGTTTCTGGAAGGACGTGGATCGTGGGAGTCACGCGCACAATGTACTTGTAGAAAGCCGCGGTGGCCCTGATTTGGGGTGAACCGCTGACTTTACTAAGAACTAAACTTTTCTGACAAACATCGGTAACTGCGTATATTACAACCTGCGGGAAAATAAAGAAAAAATAAATGAAACATAGAATTCAGATGGAAACCAATGAAAATCAACAAAAGAAATAGGAAATGTTAATGCAAAAAAATAAATACAATTTTGTTAAAGTGTGTCAATTGGCCAAAAGGTTCTTTGACCCTCGGGTCACATCTGTGCGGTTGCAGGTGATGCTGTTTTCAGGCGTGTTTTGTGCTTTTGTTTTATTTTTTTCTACATAACACACTGTGTGTATAGCTGGTTGGTAAGGAGCGGATGGCCGCTGAGTCCTTATCAACCGATGAACCATCCGCTATTAGCGGATTTTTTAAAAAATGGCGTGGGCCCCCCCCTCAAAATCTATACCCGACCCTTATGCGAGCATGCAGCCTGGCAGGTCAGGAAAGGGAGGGGATGAGCGAGTGCCCCCCCCCCCCCTCCCGAACCATACCAGGCCACATGCCCTCAACATGCCCCAAAGCACCTTGTCCCCATGTTGATGGGGACAAGGGCCTCTTCCCATCAACCCTGGCTAGTGATTGTGGGGGTCTGCGGGCAGACCAGGTTATTCTGAATCTGGAAGCCCACTTTAACAATGGGGCCTCCAGATCCCAGCCCCCCCCCCCCATATGAATGAGTATGGGGTACATAGTTCCCCTACCCATTCACCAAAAAAGTGAGTAAAGACAACACAAGTTCTTTAATTAAAAAATACATGTCCCCCCCCGGTGTGGATCCATCGTTAATGACGACGTCCGTCGCCATCACCGACCCCAAAAAAAGCTCCAGTCGCACCGAAGGATCCTGCGGTCTCCCTGCTCCACTGCCTGACAGTAAGGGGCATGGGCCTAGCACGCACCGGTTGATGATGTCACAGTGCCACCAGGTGACGTCATCAGGTGGCCCAGCCCCCTAGCTATTTAAGAACTGTCAGATGGTGGGAGGCTTCGACGTGAGCAAGGTTTTTTTTCCGCATCAGCAGTGATGGCGGGCGTCGTGATTGACGATGGATCTACACCTTTTTTTTACGTTATCTGGAGATCCAAATCTCTAAATAACAAAAATTTTGTCCGAATATCGATTTTATTCAGAACTAAATGAACCGCACATATCTACTCCAGAGGCAGCGGGGGATGGGAAGGAACACAGAGCAACAATCCAGTTTGCCTCATTGCCAGCTGCTGTGAGAAGGGAGAAGACCTGTCAAAAGGACGGGTGACCGGCGGCACCTACAGCCGTAAATTTGTGCCGCTGACAGGGGGCGGAGCAACGTCAGATGGAGGAGCAGTTACGCGTTTCAGGGGCTCTGCCTCCTTTGTCAAGCTGGCTCACTGGGGTAACTGTGGGGATTTTAAAGTATGGGACCGAAGCGATATGGAAAAGGGTGATTAGTGAGCAGCACCATAGCTCAATGATGGGGCAAAGAGGAGGACTACAATAAACAGCACACATATCTCCAATTACAGAGCAATATATAATTCAACCATTTGAAAACATATAAAAACACTAAAAAATACCGGCAATAAATATTTGATTGCATGTTAAAATAAATGATTAATGATAAGAATAATATTGTTTCGGTCTCATACTGTAAAAGCCCACAGTTACCTCAATGAGCCAGCTTGACAAAGGGGTCAGAGCCCCTGAAATATGTAGCAGACTGCCCCTCCATCTCGGTCTTTTGTCAGCGACACGAGTTTACAGCCGTAGACACCGCCGGCCATCCATCCCTTTGGGGGGTCTCCTCCTGTGAATGGCAGCTGCCGATACATTCCTTCCTGCCCCCTGATGCTGTTTCGTTTGTATATTTTGCTGAGGGGTCACCCCCAGATCATCCCCAGCATGAGGGATCACCCCCAGATAATCCCCAGGATGAGGGATCACCCCCAGATAATCCCCAGGATGAGGGATCACCCCCAGATAATCCCCAGGATGAGGGATCACCCCCAGATAATCCCCAGGATGAGGGATCACCCCCAGATAACTCCCAGGGTGAGGGATCACCCCCAGATAACTCCCAGGGTGAAGGATCACCACAGATCATCCCTAGGGTGAGGGATCACCCCAGATCATCCCCAGGGTGAGGGATCACCCCCTAGATCAATTCCCAGGATGAGTGATCACCCCCAGATAACCCCCAGGGTAAGGGATCACCCCCAGATCACCTGGGTGAGGGATCACCCCAGATCATCCCCAGGGGGAGGGATCACCCCAGATCATCCCCAGGGTGAGGGATCACCCCAGATCATCCCCAGGGTACGGGATCACCCCCAGATCATCCCCAGGGTGAGGGATCACCCCCAGATCATCCCCAGGGTAAGGGATCACCCCCAGATCGCCTCCAGGGTGAGGGATCACCCCCCAGATAATCCCCAGGGTGAGGGATGACCCTCAGATAACCCCCAGGGTAAGAGATCACCCCCAGATCACCTGGGTGAGGGATCACCCCAGATCATCCCCAGGGGGAGGGATCACCCCAGATCATCCCCAGGGTGAGGGATCACCCCAGATCATCCCCAGGGTACGGGATCACCCCCAGATCATCCCCAGGGTGAGGGATCACCCCCAGATCATCCCCAGGGTAAGGGATCACCCCCAGATCGCCTCCAGGGTGAGGGATCACCCCCCAGATCATCCCCAGGGTAAGGGATCACCCCCAGATCGCCTCCAGGGTGAGGGATGACCCCCCAGATAATCCCCAGGGTGAGGGATGACCCCCAGATAACCCCCAGGGTAAGAGATCACCCCCAGATCACCTGGGTGAGGGATCACCCCAGATCATCCCCAGGGGGAGGGATCACCCCAGATCATCCCCAGGGTGAGGGATCACCCCCCAGATCATTCCCAGGGTGAGGGATCACCCCCAGATAACCCCCAGGGTAAGGGATCACCCCCAGATCACCTGGGTGAGGGATCACCCCAGATCATCCCCAGGGGGAGGGATCACCCCAGATCATCCCCAGGGTGAGGGATCACCCCCAGATAACCCCCTGGGTGAGGGATCACCCCCAGATAACCCCCAGGGTAAGGGATCACCCCCCAGATCATCCCCAGGGTAAGGGATCACCCCAGATCGCCTCCAGGGTGAGGGATCACCCCCCAGATCATCCCCAGGGTAAGGGATCACCCCCAGAGCGCCTCCAGGGTGAAGGATCACCCCCCAGATCATCCCCAGGGTGAGGGATCACCCCCCAGATCATCCCCAGGGTGAGGGATCACCCCCCAGATCATCCCCAGGGTGAGGGATCACCCCCAGATCATCCCCAGGGTGAGAGATCACCCCCCAGATCATCCCCAGGGTAAGGGATCACCCCCAGATCATCCCCAGGGTGAGGGATCACCCCAGATCATCCTCAGGGTAAGGGATCACCCCCAGATCATCCCCAGAGTGAGGGATCACCCCCAGATCACCCCCCAGGGTGAGGGATCACCCCCAGATCATCCCCAGGGTAAGGGATCACCCCCAGATCGCCTCCAGGGTGAGGGATCACCCCCCAGATCATCCCCAGGGTAAGGGATCACCCCCAGATCGCCTCCAGGGTGAGGGATGACCCCCCAGATAATCCCCAGGGTGAGGGATGACCCCCAGATAACCCCCAGGGTAAGAGATCACCCCCAGATCACCTGGGTGAGGGATCACCCCAGATCATCCCCAGGGGGAGGGATCACCCCAGATCATCCCCAGGGTGAGGGATCACCCCCCAGATCATTCCCAGGGTGAGGGATCACCCCCAGATAACCCCCAGGGTAAGGGATCACCCCCAGATCACCTGGGTGAGGGATCACCCCAGATCATCCCCAGGGGGAGGGATCACCCCAGATCATCCCCAGGGTGAGGGATCACCCCCAGATAACCCCCTGGGTGAGGGATCACCCCCAGATAACCCCCAGGGTAAGGGATCACCCCCCAGATCATCCCCAGGGTAAGGGATCACCCCAGATCGCCTCCAGGGTGAGGGATCACCCCCCAGATCATCCCCAGGGTAAGGGATCACCCCCAGAGCGCCTCCAGGGTGAAGGATCACCCCCCAGATCATCCCCAGGGTGAGGGATCACCCCCCAGATCATCCCCAGGGTGAGGGATCACCCCCCAGATCATCCCCAGGGTGAGGGATCACCCCCAGATCATCCCCAGGGTGAGAGATCACCCCCCAGATCATCCCCAGGGTAAGGGATCACCCCCAGATCATCCCCAGGGTGAGGGATCACCCCAGATCATCCTCAGGGTAAGGGATCACCCCCAGATCATCCCCAGAGTGAGGGATCACCCCCAGATCACCCCCCAGGGTGAGGGATCACCCCCAGATCATCCCCAGGGTGAGGGATCACCCCCAGGGTGTGGGATCACCACCCAGATCATCCCCAGGGTGAGGAATCACCCCCCAGATCATCCCCAGGTTGAGGGATCACCCCCAGATCTTCATACCAAGAACTGCAGGGTTACCTTTGGCTGATTTCATATTCTTCTTCTACCTTTTTAATGGACTTTATAGAGTTTAATCCTGGAGTCGTACTTTTATTGTGCACAGTATTGTTACTAGTCCCGTTGACTCCTGGGGTATCATTGTCACATTCCCAAGGCTGCATTAGTTTCCTTTTTTGGGTTTTCATTTTCAATCTGTTCACCTGGCGATCCTGCTTGTAACCAGGCCCAGACTGGCCATAGGGCACACCGGGCGAATGTCCTAAGGAGAGCTGGCTAATGCAGGGGTCCTCGACCCCCGGACCTCGGATCGGTACCGCTCACCTTCTGCTATGCGGCCATGCCTGTGTCTGCTCTCCCGGCCCCTCAGCAGAGCAGGGGGCGGGAGGATCTGAAAAAAGAGCGGGAGTCTTTTCATATTAACCGCTTGGCAAGGTTTCCCTCCTGTGCGGAATTATGTACCTAGTACGTGATCCGGCACTTCTGGGTAGGGAGCGCACACGTGCCAGCGATGCACCGCTTTTGCTGCGATTAGTCATAGCAGATGCTGATTAGTGGATGGCGGCCAATGGATGTCCACTGGCACCCACTAATTGGCGAGGAGAACAACAGAACAGAGCTTTGCTGTAAACAAGGCAGAGCTCTCTGCAGTCAGCGGGGATGTGATAGCCCTGTCCGGACCACGGTCACTGCTTACCGCTGTGCAGCCCACTCATCAACAGGCCATGGACCAGTACTGGTCCACGGCCCGGGGGTTGAGGACCTCTGCATTAGCCAGCTCTTGCTAGTTCATGTGGCCTGAAAGCCCTATTGCCCAATGTGCCCTACGGCTAGTCCAGGCATGGTTACAGGCGGTATCACCAGATGAAAGGAAAGAAAATTAAAGACCAAAAAAAAAAGAAACGAGTGCAGCCTTGAGATTTGTGATGATGATAACTCTCATTGCCCCTTGCGCGCCCGAGCAGGTGTGCGGCGATCACTTCGCTCTGTCCCTGGGACATGGCGCATAACCGACCCCAGTAAAGAGCTGATGATGATCAGGATGATGTAATCCAATCACAACTGATCACATGTAAAGAAGACATGCCGGTGGTCGGCTTTCCTCTCCTCACACTGACAGATTGTGTGGAGAGGAGACCCGATCAGTGGAATTTCCTCACAGGGGAGATCTGTACAGATAACCAGGGCAGCCCCAACAGTGCCCGTCAGTGATGCCACTCAGTCTCCATCAGTGATGCCAGTTAGTGCCCATTAGTGATGCCAATCAGGGACCATTAGTGATGCCTGTCAGTGCCCATCAGTGCCACATATCCGTGCCACCTATCAGTGCCCATCAGTGCCACATATCCGTGCCACCTATCAGTGCCCATAAGTACTGCCTATCAGTGCCACCAATCAGTGGCCATAAGTACAGCCTATCAGTGCCACCAATCAGTGGCCATAAGTACAGCCTATCAGTGCCCATCAATGCACCATATCAGTGCTGCCTCATCAGTGCTGCATATTAGTGCCTCTTCATCAATGCTGCCTCATCAGCACCCATCAGTGCAGCCTCATCAGTGCTCACCAGTGTCGCCTCATCAGTGCCCATCAGTGCAGCCTCATCAGTGTCGCCTCATCAGTGACCATCAGTGCAGTCTCATCAGTGCCCATCAGTGCCGCCTCATCCGTGCCACCTTATCAGTGCCGCCTCATCAGTGCCCATCAGTGCCGCCTCATCAGTGCCCATCAGCTCAGCCTTATCAGTGCCTATCAGTGCAGCCTCATCAGTGCCCATCAGTGCCGCCTCATCAGTGTCCATCAGTGCCGCCTCATCAATGCCCATCAGTGCAGCCTCATCAGTGTCCAAATTTCTGGTCTTTTTTCGTTTATTTAGCAAAAAATAGAAACCCCCAGTGGTCATTAAATACCATCAAAAGAAAGCTCTATTTGTCTCAAAAAAACAATATAAATGTCCTATGTGTACAGTGTTGTATGACCGTGTCATTCAAAGTGTGACTGCGCTGAAAGCTGAAAATTGGCCGGGGCGGGAAGGGGGGTAAAAGTGCCCGGTAAGCAAATGGTTAAAGATGACATTGTATTTTATGGGATAATGTGTGTATTGTGTGTTTCTGGCAGCTGTAAAATCCCCGACCTTTTTCTAGTGTATTATTATATAATATTATTATAATTTATTCATATTTGTAGGGGGGTTGCTTCACCTCATGTTACTGTATTTGGCCCCTCCCGACAATTCATAGATGTGAAGACTGCACTACTAATATACTAATCGAGGGTCAGGGCTGAGAAGCTCTCGTTGTATCAGGCTATTCTGTTCATTATTTTGGATTCTTATTATGACTTTTCACCATCAGACATACTCAGCAGAAGAAGTGGACACACCCAGGAGCAAACGCTGCACTTGTGATGAGACCCCATAAGCCTTCGTATGTCCTCCCAGAAAGGTTTGTTCTAAAATTAGAGCCGGGTCATACCATGCGGTCATTATACCAATATTATGAATACACATTGCGAGGATGTTGAGTGGAGATAATGACCGGGGAGGGGGAGGGGTGGATGAAGAATTTCCAGAGGGGGCAAATGACAGGAAATAATGAGGAATCCATTCCTGAATGGTGTAATGACGGGGGCCGGGGCAAGGGGTGGTAAAGGGAGGAAAGTAATTAGAATGGAGGGCTGGAAGGGAAATGTCAGAGGAACGGGGACTCTCCATGTAGATGTCTCGTCTCTCCTATAAATTATAAATGAGTTGAGCTGAATTGATCTTTAGCAACCCGCGAGTTACACGCGTTTCCACAAACAGAGAACCGCAGGGGGTGGGGGGAGGAGAACGAGATCTCAAACATCAATCGCAGATCAAGAAATGTCAGGTATGTAGTGATTGGTAGAGGTAATGAGGATGTAGACACCATGAATGATACTTGCCTATCCTCCAGCCAGGCAAGGCTTAAAGCTGGTGTCCACATGTGATCTGTATTGTAGTTACAATGGTCCAGCTTGACCCATGAGAATGGATATCTCATACCTGAGGGCAATGCCAGGACAAGGTCATCCAGTGTCCAGGGCAAAGATGCCAAACTGTGCCCCCCCTCCCCCATTCATGACGGGCAAGCTTAGGGGATCCTACACCCAACGCTCACGTGTTAAAATCACTGCCTCTGTCACTACTCCTATCAACCTTGGAACAGAAGAAAGCCCCACCATCCATACAGTAAACCATTGCACCCAGGGCAACCAACCCTCCTGCCCACCCCTTGTGGGACTGCTGGGGAAGCTGGCAATCGCTGTACTAGTATCAGAGTGATAGCCGCCATCTTACAGATCCTGTGAGAGCGACTTCCCCTCTACACACTGACCAGAGGAGGTCGCTTGCATGGTCCCGAGTAGGAATGAGTCCAACTGCCCTGGGTTGGGTTCCACCAGGATTTGGTGAACAAAGAAATTGGGATGCCAAACCTTAACCCCACTGAAATCAATGGGAACCACACTGTACCTGTCAATTCAGGGGTTGTCAAAAAATAACATGGAGGATGGGCACTGCCCGATGTAAACCATTTTTGTTGACTTCCATCTGGTTTAATGGACATCAAATGTATTTAGTTCACTAGAAAACGTATTTCTTGGCTTTAAATTGGCACTTCTTCAGTTCAGGGTGATGCACACATTCACACGTATGGCAACAACCAGGACTCCTCCCACAAAGTTGGGAGCATGAAATTGTCCAAAATGTCTTGGTATGCTGACGCCTTAAGAGTTCCCTTCACTGGAACTAAGGGGCCAAGCCCAACCCCTGAAAAACACCCCCCACCCCATAATCCCTTCTCCCCTCACACCATAATCCCCCCTCCACCCCACGCACCATAATCCCCCGTCCGCCAAATGATTTGTATCAGTGCACAAAGCAAGGTCCATAAGGACATACTCCCAACTTTGTGGGAGGAGTTTGGGGATGATCCCTTCCTGTTTCAACATGACTGCCCACCAGTGCACAACGCAAGGTCCATAAAGACATGGATGAGTGAGCTTGGGGTGGAGGAACTTGACTGGCCTGCACAGCGTCCTGACCTCAACCCGATAGAACACCTTTGGGATGAATTAGAGCAGAGACTGTGAGCCAGGCCTTCTCATCCAACATCAGTGCCTGACCTCACAAATGCTCTTCTGGAAGAATGATCAAACATTCCCATAGACACCCTCCTAAACCTTGTGGACGGCCTTCCCAGAAGAGTTGAAGCTGTTAAAGCTGCAAAGGGCGGAGACAACTCAATATTGTACCCTCCAGACTAATGCCGCATACACACGGTTGGATTTTCCGATGGAAAATGTCCGATCGGAGTGTGTTGTTGGAAATTCCGACCGTGTGTGGGCTCCATCACACATTTTCCATCAGATTTTCCGACACACAAAGTTGGAGAGCAGGAGATAAAATTTTCCGACAACAAAATCCGTTGTCGGAAATTCCGATCGTGTGTACACAAATCCGACGCACAAAGTTCCACGCATGCTCAGAATAAATAAAGAGATGAAAGCTATTGGCCACTGCCCCGTTTATAGTCCCGACGTACGTGTTTTACGTCACTGCGTTTAGAATGATCGGATTTTCCGACAACTTTGTGCGACCGTGTGTAGACAAAACGAGTTTGAGCCAACATCCGTCGGAAAAAATCCATGGATTTTGTTGTCGGAATGTCCGATCAATGTCCGACCGTGTGTACGCCCTATGAGACTGGGGGGGTTCATTAAAGTTCATGTGTGTGTAAAGGCAGGCGTCCCAATACTTTTGACAATATAGTGTAACTTAATGAGTGCCTCTAACGATTGGGCCACCAATGTCCTTTTCTAGACCTTTTCTACTCAACAAAATGAAGGGCTTTTAATTCTAATATTCTCTATCCTAGACTTAAGTTATATGGCTCTAGTTGGTGTGTAGGGGGGGGGGGGACTAGATTTTAGGGTCTCGGTAATGATTAGTTCAGAAGGGATTTTGCTATGGAATGGTCAACATGTCTACCAAGTGCGGGAATGTGTTTTTGATTATTTTCAGATCTTCTGTAAAGAATTGGAGAGCATTTTGGAGGTGTCCCCATTGACTTTGCTCACAGATGTGTCCACAGGCTTCAATTATTTCCATCTGCCGCCCATTGGGAAGAATCACCTTCACTTCCTGTCCCATAACCAAAACAATCCCTGCAAATTAACCACTTCCCACCTGGCCTATAGCAGAATGACCTCCGGCCTCTGGACGTCATATTCAGGATAACATCAGGCACCCATAACACCGATCTCTTTAAAGAGCCTCTGATGGAGGTTCTTTACCATGTGATCAGCTGTGTCCAATCACAGCTGATCACAGTGTAAACAGGAAAAGCCTTTAATCTGCTTTTCCTCCACTCGCATCTCACGGACGCGAGTGGAGGAGAGCCGATCGG
Source organism: Aquarana catesbeiana (assembly GCF_042186555.1). Classification (NCBI taxonomy): domain Eukaryota; kingdom Metazoa; phylum Chordata; class Amphibia; order Anura; family Ranidae; genus Aquarana; species Aquarana catesbeiana. Next base: position 3,788,732 of record NC_133330.1, on the reverse strand, counting down.
CGGCTCTACTGACAGGGGGGGTCGGCACTAATTGATTATCGTCGCAGCCCCCCCGTGGATGCCCACACTGGACCACCAGGGATGCCCACAATGGATGGCCACCAGGTATGCCACCCTGGACCACCAGGGATGACAGTCAGTGCCCAGACAGATGCCAATCAGTGCCCATCAGCAATGCCTATCAGTGCCATCTATCAGTGTCCATCAGTTCCACCCATCAGCGTCCATTAGTGCCGCCTATCAATGCCACCCATCAGTGCAGCCTTTCAGTGCCCATCAGTGTCGCCTATCAGTGCCCATCAGTGTCACCTATGAGTGCCCATCAGTGCTGCCTATCAGTGACCATCATGAGTGCCCATCAGTCCCACCTCATCAGTGTCACCTCATTGGTGCCACCTTATCAGTGCCCAAGAGTGCAGCCTCATCAGCGCCCGTCAGTGAAGGAGAAAACATACTTATTTACAAAATTTTATAACAGAAACAAAAGAAAAACTTTTTTTTTTTTTTTCTACATTTTCGGTCTTTTTTATTTGTTTAGCAAAAAAACCCCCAAAAAAACACAGAGGTGATCAAATAGCGCCAAAAGAAAGCTCTGTGGGAACAAAATTTTGTTTGGATACAGTGTAGCATGACCGCGCAATTGTCATTTAAAAAGTGACAGCGCTGAACGCTGAAAATTGGCCTGGGCAGGAAGGGGGGAAAGTGCCCCCCAGTATTTAAGGGGTTAAGGGAATTCCTTGGGGAACCCCTAGTCACCAGAAATAGTGTCCCATTGGAAGATTTCATCTCCATTACTTTTCTGAGGACGACCCAACATTTTGGATTTTCTTTTACTTTCACTTTTATTGATAATGGTAAACAGGACGCACAGAGAGGGTGAACCTCCCTAACTGGGACACAATGAAACCTGACAGGGGTTCTAATCCCTCTCCACTCCATCCAAAACTAAAAAACACTTTAAGCACGGGGTTTTGCTTGCGTTCAAAATGCGTCCCAAACACTTACCATACGCTGCTATTAGCACCCCACCGTCCCCTTCCTCTACCCAAGATGAGAAAATAAAGTTTTTTGGCTTTCGGATGAACTTTTAATACTGGCTCCTTTCCATAACTCATAAAAAAGTTACAACGTTACATTTTCTTTCTAAAGAGGCGGCAAAAGACTTGCAAATCCGATAAGAGAAGGGGAAATGGAAATGAATGGGAGCGCTCGCTACACGATGCAATGTGTGCACGCAGCTGGGAGATAAGAGGGACAAGTTCTCCTAATTGGGCCCTTTGACCTCAAGGGCCCGGGGACAGTCGCTCCCTCTGTAGTAACGCCCCTTCTTCATTTGCCTGTTCCTGGAACCATCCCGCGTCTTCTTCTTCTTCTTGTCTCTTTCTTCCTTCTCCTTCCTCCAGCTGCGGCGCTTCTCTTATGGCTAATTAGGCCGTTCCTTCTCCAATCACTCGGTATTGTTGGCTGCAGGATTCCTTAATTTCCAACGAAAGTTCTGCAGAAGTAAAAAAAAAATTTTCTCCCCATTACACGGCGCCGCCGCGCTCGATTTTTTGCATATTGTGAGGCCCTAAAATTATCCCACAAGACGAAACAATCCAGAATCTTCACCCCCTGCCAGCCGGGGGAAGAGGACCTGCGTTTCCGTATTCCGCATGAGACTCCGAACAAAAAAAAAAAAAAAAACGATCTGAAATGTTTCCCGGGAGGTGGGGGTGCGAAAGCGGATTCAGGCGCTGAATACGGCTCAGCTTCTATGTTTGTAGATGGATTTGGGGAGTTTAAGCTCTAATCCGAGTCCTCACTGCGTTATAACTATAGTGAGATGGGCCCGATGTAACTCCGTTCCCCTCGGATAATGCAAAATATATATGGTAATCGCTGGCGGGAACAATGAACCAGCTTGAAGTCCGCTTAAAAGCTAAACAGATATTTCAAAATAAATATGATAAACAGATATTTCGGTTTCGCATGGTCTCTGGCAAGCTGAATCTTTTGCTGCCATTTATATATCTCTCCAGGTCTCCAGCTGTGAGCCAGCGGTCTACCGGAATTGCTAGTTCCGCCCCAAGACTATATGCAGACTTTATAAATTGGAATGATGAGATCACCCCCCCTGATGGGTTACCCATAATGCAGGGCAAATAACTGGGGAGTCTAGCAGTGATAGAGTGGCACCATCATTATAGTAGGGGGGACAGAGACACATTTGTGCAGTGTGTGAGTCAATGAATCCCACTCAATATTAAAATTTCACTTATGGGCAGAATTTACTACTAAAACTAGTTATAGCACACTATAAAAAGTATGAAAACTTCTGACTATCACACCTACTAAAAGGCAAAAAGTACCGCCCCTCCCCTCCCCTCCAAAGGATTGAGACCAGTTGTTCCAAGTGAAAGGTCCCGTTGATACTCCATCATACAAAGACATTGTAGACATTTGTGCTCCCCAACCTTGTGGTAATAGTTTGGTGAAGACCCTTTTCTGCTCCAGCATGACAGTGCCCCCCGTCCCGTCCCGTGTACACAGCCAGCTCCATAAAAACATAGTGTGACCAGTTTGGTGTGGAGAGACTTCAGTGTCCTTTACAGAGCCCTGATCTCAACCCTACTGAACACCTTTGGGATGAATTGGAACACCAATGGTGAGCCAGGTCTTTTTTTTGGTGCCCAATGTGTGGCACACGGACCAGGTCATCTCATCCAACATCAGGACCTCACTAATGGGTGAAACAAATCATGGTAAGTGTGACAGACTCACCGGGACAGAGGCTTTTGGAGGGGACTGCAGGCTAGCCTCTTGCCTACTGACTATGGGCCCTGGATTTTAAGGAAGCACTGTTCTCTGGGAGGTCTGTGCCTGGGGGACCCTTGGAGTAATGTTACTTTGGATTCAAGGCTATGTCTCCCCAAAACACACAGACTCTGGGAATCTAGGCCCAGGATCCATGTTTAAGGCCTTGATTGCCCCATTACCAACAATGACTGCTTCACACTGTGAGACTCATAGAAGATGTTAATATCATCAGCTCAAGCCATCTGTCTGGGGTCTCCTGCTATAATAGGTTTATTGTAAGTAGGTCTCTCAAATAGTGTACAGTAACTCCTAAGTGTCTTTCACCCATTGTTAATGGTGCTTATTAAGTCACCTATTGTTTCTGTCTGTCTAATCATCACTTTCAGAGGTGATTGATATTCCATTGTACCTTGTTATCCAACCATTATGGGATGTTCATGTTTATTATAATGTATAATTTACTTTGTATCCAGGGTGGAGGGGCTGGGTGGGCACTGAGTCACCCATGTGGCTGGTTGTTTTATTAACCTAATGTTTATAGTACATGTTGGCTTTTGTTGGGCTATGTTGATTGTGTCCCTGTTTGTTAAGGTAATATGATCAGGATCGAAATGTCTTCCTGTGGGGTATAAAGTATGTGTCTGAGTTTCAATAAACAGTCATTACTTTGGATTTTACCTCACATCTTGTCTGTGTATGATGATTGGGGTAAAAAGGGCTGGTATTAGCTCTCGGTCTGCTTGGAACGGTTTGGAGGGCAGGAGGCACTCTTTGGCGGAAGAAAGCACCTAATCAGGGTGCCATGCAGTTCTGTCACAGTAAGCAGTTCCAGAAGAGTGGAGCCAACTCTATAAAGACATGCTTTGACCAGTTTGATGTGGAGGAACTCAAGTGTCCAGCACAAAGCCCTGACCTCAACCCTACTGAACATCTTTGGGATGAATTGGAATGCCAATTGTGAGCCAGGTCTTTTTTTGGTGCCCAACATGAGGCCCAACATGCGAGAAAGGTCTTCTCACCCAACATCAGTGCCTGACCTCACAAATGGGCACAAATTCCCACAGACACCCTCCAAAATCTTGTGGAAATCCTTCCCAGAAGAGTGGAGGCTGTTATAGTCACAAAGGAAGCAAATCTATATTAATGATCGGAGGTTGGGGGGGGGGGGGTGCTACTCGTGATTTTGGATTGCGATGTCCTACAAGCTCATAGAGGTGTGATGGTCAGGTGCTCAAAGCCAGCTCCAAAAAGACATGGTTTGACCAGTTTTGTGTGGAGGGACTTGATTGTTCTGTACAGAGTTCTGACCTCAACCCTACTGATCACCTTTGGGATTAATTGGAATGCCAACTTTTCAAGCCAGACCTTTTATTTGGCACCCAACATGTGACCTGATAATAAAGCCAGGTCTTCTCTTCCAACATCAGTACCATATCTCACTATTGGGCCCAAATTCGGACAGACCCCCTCCAAAATCTTTCAGAAAGCCTTCCCAGAAGAGTATAGATGGTTTATAGACACAAAGGAGGCAAATCCATAATAATGGTCGTGGGGTGGGAGGGTGAAACTCATGGCTTTGGACTGAGAAATCCTCCAATCTCATAGAGGGGTGGTGATCAGGTGCCCAAAGCCAGCACCATAAAGACATGGTTTGACTGATTTGGTGTGGATGAACTTGAGTGTCCTGCACAGAGCCCTGACCTCATCACTACTGAACACCCTTGGTATGAATTGGAATGCCGATGGTGAGCCAGGTCTTCTGATCCAACATCATTACCTGACCTCAGCAATGGGCCCAACTTCCCACAGACACCCTCCAAAATCGTGTGGAAAGTCTTCCCAGAAGCATGCGGGATGTTATAGTCACAAAGAGGAGCAACTCCATGGGATGTCCAAAAAACTCACAGAGGTGTGATGGTGAGATGTCCTCAGACTTTTGAATATTATTTTTCTTTATCTGACAAATTTTAATTACTTTGACATTTAGAGAGGAGCCCAGAATGACAGTGGGAGCGCACTGATAAAATATCTCTCTGTGGTATCTCTGAGGGCTTCATACACACCAGCTTTAAGGTTCAGGCTTTTGTGGGGGGAGGGTGAAGGAGATGCTCAGTCATCACAATCGGTGGGTTTGTGACACAGAAATAGCTGCATATAATTATTATTACCATTATTATTTTGTAAGTCACCATAATCTCATACTACCAGCAAGGCCAATACAAATACATAAAACATTTGAACAAGATTATGTAAAAGGGCACAGATTATCATGCTTAGCCAGCACACATGGAGTTGACAGTCATGTCCTTTAAGGTTCCACTCAAGAGCTCTTTATCATTTAAAAAATGTTGATGGGCAGACCCATAAGAGGTGAATCCGCAGCAAATATTGGATTATTTAAATAAATAATGTTGAGGATCCCCTCACCAAATACCCAGGATTAGGGAAAAGTAAATAGTCTTTCAGTCATTCCATCTGCAATCTAGAAAAACTGAGCCGGCAATACTTATCACGGGTCAGATGATTCCTGTGATGGTTCACCATCATGGAGTGAACTGGACCCATTCATAGTTCACTTCCATATCCTGCTCTCCTCTCCCACGCCTACTCTCAATGATTGGGGCAATAGGTAAGCTTGCTCTTTATTATGTGTCTTATGACCTTGTGGGTGCTCCATGTTTCCCTGAGGTAGGTACCCTTTTTAGAAAAGGGTGGGATGGGGAGCTGTTTCACCCATAAAGCTTCAACAAAAGGCAGGTTTGCATGTTGAGCCATTCACTCTGCATCCAGGTCGCAAGGTTGAGTCTCTGTGCTTTGTTACTTGTGGGAAGTTCACCAGAATGTTGCTGAACAGACAAGCATTCCTGGGTGAATGTCTGATTGTCTGTAAGGAAGGTCTGACTGGTTTCAGTAGAAGTAGACCAGGGTGGCGTGTATGTGAGTGTGTGCAGGTCCATCACTGATGTTGGCAACAAACTTGCTATATAAACTGGAACATGGAAAGATTGCTGTGTGGATGTCAATTAGTTCCTGACTGGCTGTTGCTTTGTGACCTGCTCTTGGACCTTTGCTTATCGATTGTGACCTTGGGTGGCCTGCTAAACTCTGCTTACTTCCTTGTATCACTGCCGTCCTGCTGTTACTGACCTTGGCTTGACTCCTGAATTGCTACCTTCATTGTCTGAATGTTACAGATCTTGGCTTGAACCTTTGACTGTGATCCTGTCTTCTGAATTGGTACCTTCACTGCTCGACCATTATTGACCTTTCCTTGAACCTTTGACTCTGATCCTGTCCTCTAAATTGGTACCTTCACTGCTCATTTGTTACTGGCCTTTGCTTGAACCTTTGACTATGACCCTGTCCTATGAATTTGTACCTTCACTGCCCTACTGTTATTGAACTTGGCTTTAACCTTCAAAGTCTAATCCTGTCCTCTGAGTTGATACCTTCATTGTCCAACCATTACTGACTATGGCTTGAACCTTCCACTTTGATCCCGTCCTTTGAATTGGTACCTTCACTGTCTGGTCATTACTGACTATGGCTTTAACCTTTGACCCTGATCCAGTCCTCTGTATTGGTACCTTCACTGCCTGAGTGTTACTGACCTTGGATTGAAGTTTTGACTTTGATTCCGTCCTGTGAAATGGTGCCTTCACTGCCCAACCATTACTGATCTTGGCTTGAACCTATGACTAAGATCCTGTCTTCTGAATTGGTACCTTCACTGCCCACCCGTTACTGACTATGGCTTGAACCTTTGGCTCTGATCCTGTCCTTTGAATTGGTACCTCTGCTGCCCTACTGTTGCTGAACTTGGCTTGAACCTTCAACTCTGATCCTGTCTTCTGTATTGGTACCATCACTGTCTGATCATTACTGACCTTGGCTTGAACCTTCAACTCTGATCCTGTCTTCTGAATTGGTGTGTTTACTACCTGACCATTACTGACTTTGGCTTGAACCTTCAACTACTATCCTGTCTTCTGAATTGGTATCTTCACTGCCTGACCATTCCTGACCTTGGCTTGTACCTTCGACTAGGATCCTGTCTTCTGAATTGGTGCTTTCACTGCCCAACCATTACTGATCTTGGCTTGAGCCTATGACTAAGATCCTGTCTTCTGAATTGGTACCTTCACTGTCCAAACATTACTAACCATGGTTTTAACCTCTGTCCTTTGAATTGATATCTTTACTGCCCAACCATTACTGACTATGCCTTGAACCTTTACCTTTGATCCTGTTCTTTAAATTAGTACCTTCACTATCCAGCCATTGCTGACCTTGGCTTGAACCTCTGACTCTGATCCTGTCCTCTGGATTGGTACCCTCACTGCCTGACCATTACTGAGCATGGCTTTAACCTTCAACTCAGATCCTGTCCTCTGACTTGGTACCTTGCTGCTCATATCCTGTTGCCTGCTCTGGTACCCCCGGTGTTCCTTTTTTTGTTTTAATTTATTTTATTTTATTTCTACTATTTCTATTTTTGTTTTATTTTTTTAATCTATATATATTCTTTTCACATTTGTAATTATGTTTATTTTTGTTTTTTTATAATTAGGTGTTCCTTGTCCTTATTTTATTGATTTTATTTTTGTAGGGATTTAAGCATTAGGCTTAAGTACTACAAGGTGACTATATATTGGAAGGTACGCTCTGGAATTGCATGATAGTGGTCAACTGGACTTTTTATTTGAAAAATTTGTGTCCCCTGCATAATTCTGTGATGACCCCCTTCCCCATATCATGCAACTTCTGGGATTAAGCTTGGTTAATGAGTGCCAGTGTGTGAAGGGGATGTAAGGGTGTATGTGAACTTATTTAAACCACGAGGCGATGTCTTAGCCCCACCACTACTGAAGAAGTCTACGCCTTGACATAACATGTATAGGGGCGGAGCCTACATGCTGATGTCACATCGCGGCCATCTCGTCTGTGAGAAACCAATGCCTTATCAGCTAGCACTGCTTGAAGTGCCACACTTGTGAGTTTTTAACCTTGTTTTACGTGGAAAATAAAATTAATGCATACGGAGAGCACTAGATTCTGCCAATTTTTTTCCTCACATATCCGTCACTGGTGAGAGGTAACGAGGTTCATCGAGCCGGCTTAAGGATGTGTGATTGATAGAAGACTTAAGCGCCAACACCACGTCAAATTAATCCCCCATCCCCAGAGGGGAACTGCTGCTTTTGACCCGCTGGTGAAACAGGGGTCAAAATATGAGGTGAGCGGTCATAGCACACTGGTGGAGGCGAGCACTAGCACTTTTCTAGATTTTTCTGCACTTCCCGGTGGATTGCTTTGGTTGATTGGTCACATTAAGTCATTATTTCGGATATGTTTATGGACTTTATTTTCATGTTTGTTTTCAGAAATGTGGTGATTTGGTTTTGATTATAATATTGTTTGATATTAGCAATGCATCATCTTATCTTATTACTGTTTAGTTGATATTTATCCTATGCACATTTAGTATTGCAGCACTTGTTTTGGGCTGTATATTATTGACTATGCCTTGAACCCTTCACTTACATTACTAACTATGGTTTGAACCTCTGTCCTTTGAATTGGTACCTTTACTGCCCAACCATTACTGACTATGCCTTGAACCTTTAACTTTGACCCTGTTCTTTAAATTGGTACCTTCACTGCCTGGCCATTACTGACCTTGGCTTGAACTTCTGACTCTGATCCTGTCCTCTGGATTGGTACCCTCACTGCCTGACCATGGCTTTAACCTTCAACTCAGATTCTGTCCTCTGAATTGGTACCTTGCTGCTCGTATCCTGTTGCCTGCCCTGATATCCCCAGTGTTCCTTCATCTGGTGTCTGCCCAGTGGTCCCCTGGTTCATGCACCTGACATCCTCTTCAGATCCGGAATAACTTGTAACACCGACACTCGTCCAGCATCACGCCTCGAGCCCAGCGATCTACACCCTCCATTTGAATCTCCATCTTCTCACATTCTGAAAATGCCATTACTAACTATGGTTTGAACTTCTGTCCTTTGAATTGGTACCTTTACTGCCCAACCATTACTGACTATGCCTTGAACCTTTAACTTTGATCCTGTTCTTTAAATTGGTACCTTCACAGCCTGGCCATTACTGACCTTGGCTTGAACTTCTGACTCTGATCCTGTCCTCTGGATTGGTACCCTCACTGCCTGACCATGGCTTTAACCTTCAACTCAGATCCTGTCCTCTGAATTGGTACCTTGCTGCTCGTATCCTGTTGCCTGCCCTGATATCCCCAGTGTTCCTTCATCTGGTGTCTGCCCAGTGGTCCCCTGGTTCATGCACCTGACATCCTCTTCAGATCCAGAATAGCTTGTAACACGCCACTCGTCCAGCGCCATGCCTCAAGCCTAGCGATCTACACCCTCCTTTTGAATCTCCATCTTCTCACATTCTGAAGATGCCATTACTAACTATGGTTTGAACCTCTGTACCTTGAATTGGTACCTTTACTGCCCAACCATTACTGACTATGCCTTGAACCTTTAACTTTGACAATGTTCTTTAAATTGGTACCTTCACTGCCTGGCCATTACTGACCTTGGCTTGAACTTCTGACTCTGATCCTGTCCTCTGGATTGGTACCCTCACTGCCTGACCATGGCTTTAACCTTCAACTCAGATTCTGTCTTCTGAATTGGTACCTTGCTGCTCGTATCCTGTTGCCTGCCCTGATATCCCCGGTGTTCCTACATCTGGTGTCTACCCAGTGGTCCCCTGGTTCATGCACCTGACATCCTCTTCAGATCCGGAATAACTTGTAACACCTCCACTCGTCCAGCGTCACGCCTCGAGCCCAGCGATCGACACCCCTCATTTGAATCTCCATCTTCTCACATTCTGAAGATGCCCATTGTTCTAATATAAGGTCACACTCTGACACGTCAACTAGTTGTGTCGCGTTCTAATGGTCTACAAACAAGCGTATTTCTTCTAGTAGATAAATAACGAGATAATTACCATCCAGATGAATGGCTCGGTTTGGTATTTGAGTCCCTCACCTTCTATGTCCTCATTAAGTTTTTGGTACCACTTTGCAGAAAGGTCAATTCATGCACATGGTGACCTTCAGGGGGGCCGGAACACATGCGAGTCGTGTCACCACCACCAGCGACACCGCGTACATTTCCCCACAATGGCATCATTAGAGGGAATGGCTAATTAGACCACATTTGAAGCTCAGACACACTAAACCCTCCCCCACCCGAGGTGCAAACTCAACTAAAACAATCAGAAAAGTATACAATTTGCAGCAGATTTGGCTGGAAAGGACGGTGAGAATTGTCAAAGCTTAATATGAGGAATTTTGGAGGACAACACAAATGTGGACGTAGCATGGGATCCATGTTTTATGGTCATTCCATACAAGGGAGGTAACAAGTGTAACCCTTCCAAATATTTATCACCTCTCACAGTTCACCCCCCCCCCCCCCGACAATGCCTAAATCTGCTTTTCACCCCAGAAGGACGGAGCCATCTTTGTTCAGGCATCATGCAGGGTCACCATCTACTTCCTGGACTCAGATGACAAAATCATATAAAGTTTCCGAACTGGAGCTCAAAAATGGCCTTCTAATGATAAAAGGCGGAGCTCTTCTGTATATTGTGATTCCTCAAGAATGTATTCATCCAGAACTGTAAGGACAATTTAATTGCCGTCTTTGATATATAAATATAGATTTTCAACATCTTGTCGTCTTCACAATACATTTCTGTGGTGACTAAAAAGGTGGTTTTATCGCCCGTGTGCTGCACATGTACGTTACTGGGTGGACAAGACAGAGACCAGGCTCTGAAGGACAGCTCTTGGCCCCCATTAATGTTCAGTAGCCAGTGGGATTGGCTCACGATCATGTGACCGCTGTGACAACCAATCACAGAGGTCACATGATTGGCCGATCTTTCCCACCCCACCAGTGAAGGGATGCCGGTGCTGACAGGAAATGGTTAAACTGACACACTCACCGGCCACTTTATTAGGTCCCCCTTGCTAGTATCGGGTTGGACCCCCTTTGGCCTTCATTTTTGGTGGCAACAACAAGGTGTTGGAAACGTTCCTCAGAGATTTTGCTCCATAGTGATATTATAACATCACACTGTTGCTGCAGATTTGTCGGCTGCACATCCATGATGCCAATCTCCAGTTCCACCACATCCCAAAGGTGCTCTATTGGATGAGATGTGGTGAGTGTGGAGGTTATTGGAGTCCAGGGACCTCATTGTCCAGTGGTGAGATGATTGGAGCTTTGTGACATGGTGCATTATCCTGCTGGAAGGAGCCATCAGAAGATGGGGACACCCCATCCCCCACACCATTACACCCCCACCACCAGCCTGAACCGGTGATACCCCATCCCCCACACCATTACACCCCACCACCAGCCTGAACCGGTGATACCCCATCCCCCACACCATTACACCCCCACCACCAGCCTGAACCGGTGATACCCCATCCCCCACACCATTACACCCCCACCACCAGCCTGAACCGGTGATACCCCATCCCCCACACCATTACACCCCCACCACCAGCCTGAACCAGTGATATCCCATCCCCCACACCATTACACCCCCACCACCAGCCTGAACCGGTGATCTCCCATCCCCCACACCATTACACCTCCACCACCAGCCTGAACCGGTGATATCCCATCCCCCCCACCATTACACCCCCACCACCAGCCTGAACCAGTGATACCCCATCCCCCACACCATTACACCTCCACCACCAGCCTGAACCGGAGATATCCCATCCCCCACACCATTACACCCCCACCACCAGCCTGAACCGGTGATATCCCATCCCCCACACCATTACACCTCCACCACCAGTCTGAACCGGTGATATCCCATCCCCCACACCATTACACCACCACCACCAGCCTGAACCGGTGATATCCCATCCCCCACACCATTACACCCCCACCACCAGCCTGAACCAGTGATATCCCATCCCCCACACCATTACACCCCCACCACCAGCCTGAACCGGTGATATCCCATCCCCCACACCATTACACCCCCACCACCAGCCTGAACCGGTGATATCCCATCCCCCACACCATTACACCCCCACCACCAGCCTGAACCAGTGATATCCCATCCCCCACACCATTACACCCCCACCACCAACCTGAACCGGTGATATCCCATCCCCCACACCATTACACCCCCACCACCAGCCTGAACCAGTGATACCCCATCCCCCACACCATTACACCCCCACCACCAGCCTGAACCGGTGATCTCCCATCCCCCACACCATTACACCCCCACCACCAGCCTGAACCGGTGATATCCCATCCCCCACACCATTACACCTCCACCACCAGCCTGAACCGGTGATATCCCATCCCCCACACCATTACACCCCCACCACCAGTCTGAACCGGTGATCTCCCATCCCCCACACCATTACACCCCCACCACCAGCCTGAACTGGTGATATCCCATCCCCCACACCATTACACCCCCACCACCAGCCTGAACTGGTGATATCCCATCCCCCACACCATTACACCCCCACCACCAGCCTGAACTGGTGATATCCCATCCCCCACACCATTACACCCCCACCACCAGCCTGAACCGGTGATATCCCATCCCCCACACCATTACACCCCCACCACCAGCCTGAACCAGTGATATCCCATCCCCCACACCATTACACCTCCACCACCAGCCTGAACCGGTGATACCCTATCCCCCACACCATTACACCCCCACCACCAGCCTGAACCGGTGATACCCCATCCCTCACACCATTACACCCCCACCACCAGCCTGAACCGGTGATATCCCATCCCCCACACCATTACACCCCCACCACCAGCCTGAACCGGTGATATCCCATCCCCCACACCATTACACCCCCACCACCAGCCTGAACCGGTGATATCCCATCCCCCACACCATTACACCCCCACCACCAGCCTGAACCGGTGATATCCCATCCCCCACACCATTACACCCCCCACCACCAGCCTGAACCGGTGATACCCCATCCCCCACACCATTACACCCCCACCACCAGCCTGAACTGGTGATATCTCATCCCCCACACCATTACACCCCCACCACCAGCCTGAACCAGTGATATCCCATCCCCCACACCATTACACCTCCACCACCAGCCTGAACCGGTGATACCCCATCCCCCACACCATTACACCCCCACCACCAGCCTGAACCGGTGATACCCCATCCCTCACACCATTACACCCCCACCACCAGCCTGAACCGGTGATATCCCATCCCCCACACCATTACACCCCCACCACCAGCCTGAACCGGTGATATCCCATCCCCCACACCATTACACCCCCACCACCAGCCTGAACCGGTGATATCCCATCCCCCACACCATTACACCTCCACCACCAGCCTGAACCGGTGATATCCCATCCCCCACACCATTACACCCCCACCACCAGTCTGAACCGGTGATACCCCATCCCCCACACCATTACACCCCCACCACCAGCCTGAACCGGTGATATCCCATCCCCCACACCATTACACCCCCACCATCAGCCTGAACCGGTGATACCCCATCCCCCACACCATTACACCTCCACCACCAGTCTGAACCGGTGATATCCCATCCCCCACACCATTACACCCCCCACCACCAGCCTGAACTGGTGATATCCCATCCCCCACACCATTACACCCCCACCACCAGTCTGAACCGGTGATATCCCATCCCCCACACCATTACACCCTCACCACCAGCCTGAACCGGTGATATCCCATCCCCCACACCATTACACCCCCACCACCAGCCTGAACCGGTGATACCCCATCATCCACACACTTACACCCCCCCCACCAGCCTGAACCGGTGATATCCCATCCCCCACACCATTACACCCCCCACCACCAGCCTGAACCGGTGATACCCCATCCCCCACACCATTACACCCCCCCCCACCAGCCTGAACCGGTGATATCCCATCCCCCACACCATTACACCCCCACCACCAGCCTGAACCGGTGATACCCCATCCCCCACACCATTACACCACCACCACCAGCCTGAACCGGTGATATCCCATCCCCCACACCATTACACCCCCACCACCAGCCTGAACCGGTGATATCCCATCCCCCACACCATTACACCCCCACCACCAGCCTGAACCGGTGATATCCCATCCCCCACACCATTACACCCCCACCACCAGCCTGAACCGGTGATATCCCATCCCCCACACCATTACACCCCCACCACCAGCCTGAACCAGTGATATCCCATCCCCCACACCATTACACCCCCACCACCAGCCTGAACCGGTGATATCCCATCCCCCACACCATTACACCCCCCACCACCAGCCTGAACCGGTGATACCCCATCCCCCACACCATTACACCTCCACCACCAGCCTGAACCGGTGATATCCCATCCCCCACACCATTACACCCCCACCACCAGCCTGAACCGGTGATATCCCATCCCCCACACCATTACACCCCCACCACCAGCCTGAACCGGTGATACCCCATCCCCCACACCATTACACCACCACCACCAGCCTGAACCAGTGATATCCCATCCCCCACACCATTACACCCCCACCACCAGCCTGAACCGGTGATACCCCATCCCCACACCATTACACCCCCACCACCAGCCTGAACCGGTGATATCCCATCCCCCACACCATTACACCCCCACCACCAGCCTGAACCAGTGATATCCCATCCCCCACACCATTACACCCCCACCACCAGCCTGAACCGGTGATATCCCATCCCCCACACCATTACACCCCCACCACCAGCCTGAACTGGTGATATCCCATCCCCCACACCATTACACCCCCACCACCAGCCTGAACCGGTGATCTCCCATCCCCCACACCATTACACCCCCACCACCAGCCTGAACTGGTGATATCCCATCCCCCACACCATTACACCCCCACCACCAGTCTGAACCGGTGATCTCCCATCCCCCACACCATTACACCCCCACCACCAGCCTGAACTGGTGATATCCCATCCCCCACACCATTACACCCCCACCACCAGCCTGAACTGGTGATATCCCATCCCCCACACCATTACACCCCCACCACCAGTCTGAACCGGTGATACCCCATCCCCCACACCATTACACCCCCACCACCAGCCTGAACCGGTGATATCCCATCCCCCACACCATTACACCCCCCACCACCAGCCTGAACTGGTGATATCCCATCCCCCACACCATTACACCCCCACCATCAGCCTGAACCGGTGATACCCCATCCCCCACACCATTACACCTCCACCACCAGTCTGAACCGGTGATACCCCATCCCCCACACCATTACACCCCCACCACCAGCCTGAACCGGTGATACCCCATCCCCCACACCATTACACCCCCCCCCACCAGCCTGAACCGGTGATATCCCATCCCCCACACCATTACACCCCCACCACCAGCCTGAACCGGTGATATCCCATCCCCCACACCATTACACCCCCCCCACCAGCCTGAACCGGTGATATCCCATCCCCCACACCATTACACCCCCACCACCAGCCTGAACCGGTGATATCCCATCCCCCACACCATTACACCTCCACCACCAGCCTGAACCGGTGATATCCCATCCCCCACACCATTACACCCCCACCACCAGCCTGAACCGGTGATATCCCATCCCCCACACCATTACACCCCCCACCACCAGCCTGAACCGGTGATACCCCATCCCCCACACCATTACACCCCCCCCCACCAGCCTGAACCGGTGATATCCCATCCCCCACACCATTACACCCCCACCACCAGCCTGAACTGGTGATACCCCATCCCCCACACCATTACACCACCACCACCAGCCTGAACCGGTGATATCCCATCCCCCACACCATTACACCCCCACCACCAGCCTGAACCGGTGATATCCCATCCCCCACACCATTACACCCCCACCACCAGCCTGAACCGGTGATACCCCATCCCCCACACCATTACACCCCCACCACCAGCCTGAACCGGTGATACCCCATCCCCCGCACCATTGCACCCCCACCACCAGCCTGAACCGGTGATATCCCATCCCCCACACCATTACACCCCCACCACCAGCCTGAACCTGTGATATCCCATCCCCCACACCATTACACCCCCACCACCAGCCTGAACCGGTGATATCCCATCCCCCACACCATTACACCACCACCACCAGCCTGAACCGGTGATATCCCATCCCCCACACCATTACACCCCCACCACCAGCCTGAACCGGTGATATCCCATCCCCCACACCATTACACCCCCACCACCAGCCTGAACCAGTGATATCCCATCCCCCACACCATTACACCCCCACCACCAGCCTGAACCGGTGATATCCCATCCCCCACACCATTACAGCCCCCACCACCAGCCTGAACCGGTGATACCCCATCCCCCACACCATTACACCTCCACCACCAGCCTGAACCGGTGATATCCCATCCCCCACACCATTACACCCCCACCACCAGCCTGAACCGGTGATATCCCATCCCCCACACCATTACACCTCCACCACCAGCCTGAACCGGTGATATCCCATCCCCCACACCATTACACCCCCACCACCAGCCTGAACCAGTGATATCCCATCCCCCACACCATTACACCCCCACCACCAACCTGAACCGGTGATATCCCATCCCCCACACCATTACACCCCCACCACCAGCCTGAACCAGTGATACCCCATCCCCCACACCATTACACCCCCACCACCAGCCTGAACCGGTGATCTCCCATCCCCCACACCATTACACCCCCACCACCAGCCTGAACCGGTGATATCCCATCCCCCACACCATTACACCTCCACCACCAGCCTGAACCGGTGATATCCCATCCCCCACACCATTACACCTCCACCACCAGCCTGAACCGGTGATATCCCATCCCCCACACCATTACACTCCCCACCACCAGCCTGAACCGGTGATATCCCATCCCCCACACCATTACACCCCCACCACCAGCCTGAACCGGTGATATCCCATCCCCCACACCATTACACCCCCACCACCAGCCTGAACCGGTGATATCCCATCCCCCACACCATTACACCCCCACCACCAGCCTGAACCGGTGATACCCCATCCCCCACACCATTACACCCCCACCACCAGCCTGAACCAGTGATATCCCATCCCCCACACCATTACACCCCCACCACCAGCCTGAACTGGTGATATCCCATCCCCCACACCATTACACCCCCACCACCAGCCTGAACTGGTGATATCCCATCCCCCACACCATTACACCCCCACCACCAGCCTGAACCGGTGATATCCCATCCCCCACACCATTACACCCCCACCACCAGCCTGAACCGGTGATACCCCATCCCCCACACCATTACATCCCCACCACCAGCCTGAACCGGTGATATCCCATCCCCCACACCATTACATCCCCACCACCAGCCTGAACCGGTGATATCCCATCCCCCACACCATTACACCCCCACCACCAGCCTGAAACGGTGATATCCCATCCCCCACACCATTACACCCCACCACCAGCCTGAACCGGTGATATCCCATCCCCCACACCATTACACCCCCACCACCAGCCTGAACCGGTGATATCCCATCCCCCACACCATTACACCTCCACCACCAGCCTGAACCGGTGATACCCCATCCCCCACACCATTACACCACCACCACCAGCCTGAACCGGTGATATCCCATCCCCCACACCATTACACTCCCACCACCAGCCTGAACCAGTGATATCCCATCCCCCACACCATTACACCCCCACCACTAGCCTGAACCGGTGATACAAGGCAGGATGGATCTATGCGCCAAATTCTGACCCCACCATCTGAATGTTGGGGCTGAAATCCAGACTCATCAGAAGAGGCAACTTTTTCCAATCTTCTATTGTCCGGTTTTGGTGATCCTGTGCCAATTGTAGCCTCAGTTTCCTGTTCTTAGCTGATGGGAGTGGCACCCGGTGTGGTCTTCTGCTGCTGTAGCCCATCTGCTTCAAGGTTGGATGTGTTGTGTGTTCAGAGATGGTATTCTGCATACCTTGGATGTAACGAGGGGTTATTGGAGTTCCTGTTGTCTTTCTATCACCTGGAACCAGTCTGCCCATTCTCCTCTGACCTCAACAAGGCATTTTCCTCCACACAACCTCCGCTCACTGGATATTTTCTCTTTTTCCCACCATTCTCTGTAATCCCGAGAGATGGTTGTGTGTGAAAATCCCAGAAATACTCAGACCGGCCCGTCTGCCACCAACAAGCATGCCACGTTCAGAGACACTTCAATCCCCTTTCTTCCCCATTCTGAGGCTCGGTTTGAATTTCGGCAAGTTGTCTTCCCCACGTCTAGAGGCCTAAATGCATTGAGTTGCTGCCATGTGATTGGCTGATTGGCGATTTGTGTTACCGAGCGATTGTACAGGTGGACCTAATAAAGTGTCCGGTGAGTGTACATGGCAATGAAGCACATGGTAGGTTTTCTTGCATGGAAAGTTCCCAAGCTTTCGGGATTGCCATACGGCGGGCCGTGTTCCCTGTACACATCCCGAGGCCCCATTTTTCGGGTTTTCACCGGAGCGCGCCGGTAACTCTGACCACGCACCCTCCGAATGTCACTTTACCCTCCGAACGTCATTTTATAGCCATTCCGGATTTCTCTTTCCTTTTAAATTCTCCTTTGAGCCTCCAAGTCCCCCGAAGTCTCGTAAATTGCGGCTCCTTTCCTGCTGACTCTCGCTCTCGCTTTAAGATAACTCACTTTGAGTGGCAGCCGGGAGACTTTAAATTCCGCATGAAGGATGCGGCACCAAGGGGTGGGATGTTTCAGAGCGAATGTAATTTAATAAATGTCATGCGAGGCATAGAAGAAGCGGAATGTCTCACGACCCCGACACTGATTTATCTGCCGCCAGTTCACCAAGTCACGCCGCTCCTGCCAAGCCGCGGCTGCCAACACATTTATTCCAGGGGCGGAA
Source organism: Aquarana catesbeiana (assembly GCF_042186555.1). Lineage (NCBI taxonomy): Eukaryota > Metazoa > Chordata > Amphibia > Anura > Ranidae > Aquarana > Aquarana catesbeiana. The sequence goes on along the minus strand of NC_133330.1, from coordinate 3,769,915 downwards.
AAGTTTCAGAAAAAAAAAAGCTCAGGAACGGCGGTGTGAGCGGCGTGACAATGACGGCGAGGAAAGCGTCTGAAATCCGTCCGTGTGCTGGGAGGAGAAAGTAAATTCCAACCTAATTGGGACGGCTCCCCGTGTCGCGGAGGGAAGCGCGTGGAATTATTACCTCTCTGTGCATACGGTGATTAAAAAAAAAAAAAATGCCGCGTGAAATTGATGCAGAGAGGAGAAATAATTGCAGCGCCGCGCTCTACGTCTCTGGAATAGGAGAGAGATGGAGGCACAGCGAGGAAGAAAACACAATGATTAATGTATGGACTGATCTAAGGAGGCTTCACTGACTTCCTGGCCAGGGTGAGGACTTCCTCTAGTGCCGCACTTACATGGGCAACATGCATGCAGTCCTGAGTTTTGGCAGAATCCTCCGCCTCCACTCAATGTTATCTTCTTCTTCTTTGTTTTTTATAAGTTTAGCGCTTCTGGGGCTGACTGCGGAACCGGAGAGCGGCAGCGATGAACCAGAACTCTGGTAATTATTCTGATTAGATCCGCCCAAAATCTGGAAAGTTCTCAGCTATGGCTATCAGTCACTGGAGATGTGTTTCCCTGAAGCAAGTTAGGGGATGCATCCACCACGTCCATTCTACGCTCTAGATCAGACCAAACTTCTAGATCAGACCAAACTTCTAGACCAGACCAAACTTCTAGACCAGACCAAACTTCTAGATCAGACCAAACTTCTAGACCAGACCAAACTTCTAGACCAGACCAAACTTCTAGATCAGACCAAACTTCTAGATCAGACCAAACTTCTAGACCAGACCAAACTTCTAGACCAGACCAAACTTCTAGACCAGACCAAACTTCTAGACCAGACCAAACTTCTAGACCAGGGGTCTCCAAACTTTCTAAACAAAGGACCAGTTTATCATCCTTCACACTTTAGAGGGTCCGGATTGTGGCCAGTAGGAGCAAAAAATGTCCTGGCGTCAGTAACAATGCCCCATCATTAGTGTCAGTGGGAGGAATAGTGCCCCATCATTGGTATCAGTGGGAGGAATAGTGCCCCATCATTGGTATCAGTGGGAGGAATAGTGCCCCATCATTGGTGTCAGTGGGAGGAATAGTGCCCCATCATTGGTATCAGTGGGAGGAATAGTGCCCCATCATTGGTGTCAGTGGGAGGAATAGTGCCCCGTCATTGGTGTCAGTGGGAGGAATAGTGCCCCGTCATTGGTGTCAGTGGGAGGAATAGTGTCCCATCATTGGTATCAGTGGGAGGAATAGTGTCCCATCATTGGTGTCAGTGGGGGGAATAGTGTCCCATCATTGGCGTCAGTGGGAGGAATAGTGCCCCATCATTGGTGTCAGTGGGAGGAATAGTGCCCCATCATTGGTGTCAGTGGGAGGAATAGTGCCCCATCATTGGTGTCAGTGGGAGGAATAGTGCCCCATCATTGGTGTCAGTGGGAGGAATAGTGTCCCATCATTGGTATCAGTGGGAGGAATAGTGCCCCATCATTGGTGTCAGTGGGAGGAATAGTGTCCCATCATTGGTATCAGTGGGAGGAATAGTGCCCCATCATTGGTGTCAGTGGGAGGAATAGTGCCCCCATCATTGGTGTCAGTGGGAGGGATAGTGCCCCATCATTGGTATCAGTGGGAGGAATAGTGCCCCATCATTGGTATCAGTGGGAGGAATAGTGCCCCATCATTGGTGTCAGTGGGAGGAATAGTGTCCCATCATTGGTATCAGTGGGAGGAATAGTGCCCCATCATTGGTGTCAGTGGGAGGAATAGTGCCCCCATCATTGGTGTCAGTGGGAGGAATAGTGTCCCATCATTGGTATCAGTGGGAGGAATAGTGCCCCATCATTGGTGTCAGTGGGAGGAATAGTGTCCCATCATTGGTGTCAGTGGGAGGAATAGTGTCCCATCATTGGCGTCAGTGGGAGGAATAGTGTCCCATCATTGGTGTCAGTGGGAGGAATAGTGCCCCATCATTGGTGTCAGTGGGAGGAATAGTGACCCGTCATTGGCGTCAGTGGGAGGAATAGTGTCCCATCATTGGTGTCAGTGGGAGGAATAGTGCCCCATCATTGGTGTCAGTGGGAGGAATAGTGCCCCATCATTGGTGTCAGTGGGAGGCTCTGACCAAAATCTAGAAATCTCCCAGCTATGGCTATTGGTCACTGTAAATGTGTTCCCCGGAAACAAGCTAGCTGTCTTCTGCCCCTCTACTATCTCTGTCTCTTTCCTTCCTTCTGCCCCGGGGCAGAGCCCCCCAGCACAGGGGTCCCCTCCAGATGATTGGACAATGGACTCAGCCTCTAGACTGTCAGGCTCCTGAGTATTTATGGGTTTCTCCCCCACCTTCTGGGCCTCCCCCCTCCCCCCCAGGGATTGGTGGGAACTCCATAAATATTCAGGCTGCAGCCTCTGTTCCTTCATCCTCTAAGTTCTAGAACTATCCAGTGAGTTCTAGAAGCCAGGGGGAGGTAACAGAGCCGCAGCCCTTGAAGCACTGCACAGTCATAAAAAAAGCAAATTAACCCCTGCTCCTCTGCCTACAGAGGAGCCAGACTAAATTTGCCTACACTAGCAACAAGGAGGGTGCACACCATGCTAATATATGGTCAAGATATGTGCCAACTGTACTGGATTTGCCAGGACAGTCTCGAAACTTGATCCTCTGTCCCACAAATGGTATGTCCCAGGCCAAGTCCTGGAATAACAGCTTCGACCTTAGTTGAGTTACTGCACATGGGCAGCAACTCAAAAAGTCATTAACCGCACAATCAGGGCAGCAAATATAAATCAATATCATTTTTTTTTCCACGGCCTTTCGTTAAGCTTTGATTCTGCACCCAGGATCTTGTGAATTACCTGTGTTACTTAGGGAGACAGTTCTCATGCTTCCTTGCATGTCCTGCTTCTCTTCTGAGGTTGATGTGAGCTGCATGACTGGCAGCCAGGTTAGAGCGATTCCTCATTTATATTATTGCGGACACAGACTGGCCATAATCCCCGGCTCTGAAGCTTGGGTGTTCCCGCCTGGGCCTGGTCCCACTCCTCTTGTTGCATACATCCAACACAAATAGTGGGAGTTCCTTGTAACAGTCCCAGCAGAAAGTCAAAGATCACCAGAGTCCCTGAGAGATGGAAGAAGCTGCCACCTGGTTTCACCCTCCAGTATCCAATAAAAAAACAAAAGCTCCAGTTTTGGGTGGACTGAACCTTTGGCTTTGACCCGCGTTACATTATCCCACAAGCGTGACATCAAATCCTTTTTTGTCTGCATTATTCATGGTATAAAAGCTGGGAAGATTTGTAATCATGAGAGGCGCCATAACGGTGGCCTGGGGGGAGATAAAATGTAGCTGCCATATCCGGCGGGCAGATTGCAGAGCATACAGGTGACCCCAGCCTTTCATGGGAAGCTGAGCCACGGCGCGGCGGGTCACGGGCAGACACATAAGAAGCACTCGCCTCGGAGCGAGCTCCCAGCCCCGGCCTCCCTCCCGTTTTGCTGCAAACGCATCCCAGATGTTTGAGTCGGGGATATTAAAGCCATTAATTACTCTCCGGTCAGCGGCATGTCAGCCGGTTGCTCGGAAAGATATAAAAGTGCCACGTCTGATTCATCGGAGCCCCCAGCTAAGGCGCCATAAGTGTGACATTTTACTAAAATTAAATACTCAGCCGTGTAGGACATGTGTCATTTTATCTGAACCATCCGTCATTTTTACGTCTCCGCTGCAATCTGCGTCTTTTGTGCTTCCTCGCATTCAGACGTTTTTACTTTTCGCTCCCTTGTTGTGACAAATCCTTCAGTGTTTATTTCATTTCCATTGTAACGTGCTTCCTCTGTTTAATGCCAAATCATCGTTCCTTCTTCTCGGTAGAGTTGTCAGTCACGACCAATTCACCATGATTCACAATGGTTATTGAACAGCCAAACTTCACCTAAAGGAATCTTCTCTTGGAAATGAAAAGCTACCAGGTGCCTGTGAGGTGGGTTTCACGTGGACCAAGTTCTGCAAAACAGAAACCACTCGGTACATCTGTATACTTCAGTTCAGAGCTATCCAAAACCATTTCTCTTCTTTCTTCTGGTCTCTGGAGGAGCTCAAACCCCAGGACCACTCAGTGGCTTCTTGACTAGTCTAGATGGAGCTAATCATGTCCCAAACTTCTAACTGGGAACCAATTCAGGCCCAACTCCGGCTGTTCAGGTGTTTGGACAAATGCCTGAATTTTTGCCCGTCCAGCCCCCATTTGGTGGGAGCCAAGCATCATACTGTATATAGAAGTAATATTTCTACCATCTCTAGCTCAAATCCCAGGACCACATAGTGGCCTCCTGAACATAAAAATATCTCACATACTTAAGGCCATCACAGTGGGCACTAACATCATGTCTGTGTGCTCGCCTTACTGGGGGCCTCCAACATATCAAAGTTTACACCACCACTCTGAGCCCTCTCCATAACTTATAACTGAGAACCAGTTTGGTCCAAACTCTGGCTGTTCAGGCGTTTAGACAAATGCCTGAACTTCTGCCAGTTCACCCCCCCATTGAATGGGAGCCAAGCATCATATATAAAAGTAGTATTTCTACCATTTCTGGGTGAGCTCAAACCCCAGGACCACTTAGTGGCCTCCTGTCCAGTCTAGCTGGAGTTAGTCGTGTCCCAAACAGGGATAAAATATCCCACATACTCAGGGCCATCAAAGTGGGCACTAACATAATGCCCCATGTGCTCCCCCTACAGGAACTTGAGGAGCCTCCAACATGACAAAGTCTACACAACCACTCTGAGCCCTCTCCATAACTTCTAACTGGGAACCAATTTGGGCCAAACTCTGGCTGTTCAGGCGTTTGGACAAACGCCTTAACTTTTACCCATCTGGCCCCTGGGTTTGCCCATCCGGCCCCTGGGTGGGAGTCAAGCATCATGTATAGAAGTAATATTTCTACCATCTCTAGAAGAACTCAAGCCCCAGGACCACTCAGTGGCCTCCTGACCATAAAAATGTCCCACATACTCAGGGCCATCACAGTGGGCACTAACATAATGTCATGTGTGCTCGCTCTACAGGAACACGAGGAGCCTCCAACATGACAAAGTCTACGCCACTCATAGCCCTCTATATAACTTCTAACTGGTCTGAACTCTGGCTGTTCAGGTGTTTGGCCTGAACTTTTGCCAGTCCAGCCCCCATTAGATGGGAGCCAAGCATCACATATAGAGTAGAAGTAGTATGTATACCATCTCTGGATGAGCTCAAACCCCAGGACCACTCAGCAGCCTCCTGACCAGTCTAACTGGAGCTTATCATGTCCCAAACCAGGGATAAAATATCCCACATACTCAGGGTCATCACAGTGGGCACTAACATAATGTTCCAGGTGTTCATACTACAGGAACATGGGGAGCCTCCAACATGACAAAATCTGCACCACCACTTTTAGCCCTTTTCATAACTTTAAACTGGGAATGATTTCCGGCCTAACTCTGGCTGTTCAGGTGTTTGGCCTGAACTTTTGCCAGTCCAGCCCCCATTGGATGGAAGCCAAGCATCACATATACAGTAGAAGTAGTATTTATACCATCGATGGATGAGCTCAAACCCCTGGACCACTCAGCGGCCTCCTGACCAGTACAACTTTAGCTTATCATGTCCCAAATCAGGGATAAAATATCCCACATGCTCAGGTTCATCACAGTGGGCACTAACATAATGTCCTGTGTGCTCGCTCTATGGGAACCTGAGGCGCCACCAACATGACAAAGTCTACACCACTCCAAGCCCTCTCCATAACTTCTTACTGGTCTGAACTCTGGCTGTTCAACTGTTTGGCCTGAACTTTTGCCAGTCCAGCCCCCGTCGGATGGGAGCCAAGCATCACATATACAATAGAAGTAGTATTTATACCATCTCTGGATGAGCTCAATATCATGTCCAAACCAGGGATGAAATATCCCACATACTCAGGGTCATCACAGTGAGCACGAACATAATGTCCCATATGTTCACCCTACAGGAACATGAGAAGCCTGCAACATGACAAAATCTGCACCACCACTTTGAGCCCTCTTCATAACTTTGAACTGGGTACGAGTTTCGGCTGAACTCTGCTTGTTCAGGTGTTTGGACAAATGCCTAAACTTTTACTCATCCAGTCCCTGTCTGGTGGGGACCAAGCATCATATATACCTGTAGAAGTAGTATTTCTACCGTTTTCCGTTGTCGCTGGTTACTAAGAAAGTTATGGGTGCTTGCACCTGCCAAGTCCCAAGAACCACTGACATCACTGGGAATCCCCAAACCTTCCCTTATATATGGAGTTGGTATTTGGCTACCCCATACTCTTTAACCTGAGAGGGCAGGTATCTGTCCCAAATAAGTCCCCCACCAACACAAACACCTGCCAAGGTTGTGGGGAAAAGGCCCTTCTCTTCATCAACATGGGGGCAAAAGTTTTTCTAGGGGAGGAACCCCATTATGTTGAGGGCATATGACTTGGTATGGTTCAGGAGGTATAGGGTTGCATGCTTGTCCCTCACCCCCTTCTTTTCTTGGCAGGCTTCATGCTCAGATTAAGGGTCTGGTATGAATTCTTAGAGGGACCTCACACATTTTTTTGTGGCAATCCCCCTTGAAATCCATATCATTTTTAATTTGACAGATTCGACCCTCATCGATTTCAGTAGGGTTCAAGTTTGCCATCTGAACTTCCTTGAAGTTCACCAAAGAACCCTTGAACCAAACCCAGGGAAACTCAGCTCATTACTACTTCTAACCTTGCTCTCCTCTTGCAGATTCCTTTTATTCTCAATTGCAAGTATGTCCAGACCTGAAGGCGAATAAACATTGTCCTATTTGACACCTATCCAGCAAAGGGGTCTTACACCATAACAATGCAAACAGTGGTGCCGAACATCTTTCTTCCACATATGATAGATTTCTTCATGGTGCAAGCACAGTAACTAGAAGTAGAGCCATGATGGTACCCACATTTGGCATCACAGATTCCAATATCTCTGACAGATCACAAGAGCGTCTCTTTCTACTTGCTATCTGGTTTAGGAAGGAACCCTTCACATTCCCCCAAAGGACAAAGTGTGCACTTGCTGCTGCAGTTATCTCCAGCCCAGAAGAACCGCCTAATTCCACAAGATTTTTGGACACCACAAGAACATGCACACAAACATACTAACTTGGGTTTTTGAGTTTAGATACACTTTACAGTAAACCTTTGCCCAAGCTAAAATTATGCCACCAATCAGCTTCAGGCAGGAGGATCTAACACAATTGGTCCACAAGAGTGGTCTTTTATTAAATAATCAATTGCATAAGCTAACACAGCGTTTAGGGGCTCATACACTCCCTTCATCAGGGCTAATATATAGCATCTGAAGCTTCATGCTGCAGTTATTACTGGTGCTAACACTTACTGTAATGTTATGTCTATAAACATTTTCATATTCCCCATAGTCCAGGCATTTGTGAAGATGCACAAAATATATGTCAGGGCCTGGACTTGAATCTTGGACCTCGGCTGTGTCTGGCAGTAACTCTTCTCACTGAGCCACAGGAGATGCTGGACAGTGCTCTGCCTAGTTGCTTAGATAACCTTGCCTTACGTCTTGCTTCTGGTGAACCTTGAACCTTAATCTCCTCCCAACTTCCTATTTAAGCCATGCCTTTGCACTTCCTGTTTGCCAGATTATTGTGCTCTTGTCAGAAACCATGAAATCAGACCAGGACAGAAGTACAGTTAAATCACACTTGTTTAATAATAAAAGTAAAAAGAACAAACGTAGTCAAAACAGAGCCAAAGTTCAGTAACCGGAATGGATAGTCAGCCAAACCAGAAGTCAGGGATCAATGTAGTGGAACAGCAAGCAGGATCTGGAGCCAGAAGGGATGTCAGCAAAGCCGGTCTTTAAATAGGATCGCAGCAGATGTTTCTTGTGATGTTGACCAAGGCGAAGGCAGAGCTCCTCTGGACTGGACGGCTTAAATAGGCAGGACTGATGAGCAGGATATCAACAACAGCTGAGTAACTGTGGAGGGAGATGAGAGCTGGAAATTAGCCGACAGCTGAGCGGCCAGCTCAGAGAAGGAAGGGCTGAGCCCAGCCTTGACAGTTCTCTCCAGCCAATACTGTATCTCGCTCTTGTCACTCCTGCTGCTGTCCGTATCTCCACTACCACTTGTTACTGACCTTTGGCTTGTTCCTCGGCTATGCTTCTGCTTGATCCCAACCTGAAACCACTTATTACCAACCTTTGGCTTGTTTATTGACTACACTTCCATTTGATTCCCTACCTGCTATATCTGCTACTGGATCCTGGCCTGCTCATCTTTTGGTGAGGTGAACCTAAAGACTGTGACCCGGTAGTAGCATGCAGCAAAACCCATCCCCACCATCAGGAGCTCTGGTGAATTCCAGTTAGTACTTAGACCCCACACCTTGGATGAGCCTGTGTCATCCTCCTGGATTGACTGCTTGTGTACTTATCCTGCTAGTCGATGGGAGCCTCTCTACTGCTATAGCTACTGGTCTCCAAGTCTGACCCCTGACTGTGACAATATAAGCCCTGATGTAGGGGAAGTATAAACCCATGAAACGTGTTGCCTCTCTTATCCTAATAATTATATAATAAAAGACCACCAATAAAACACCTCTCTAACACCATTGGAGTGGTGCCCTCACTGCGTTCTCCATATCTGGATCATTCTTTAATTGGCCCTATTGGGACACATATTGTGCCGGCATTGGGGGCATCATCAGGAAAATTGCAAAATATCTTCACAATAAGCCTCTCCATTCCCCATCAGTAGATTTCTGTCAGAACCTCTCCGAAGTTCCAAAAACTACTCCCGCAAACGAATTCCGCCTTTGGAGCGGGGGAGAGAGAGCGGGGCGGAGTGGCGGTCTGCCGGATAAATGTGACTGAGGGAAAGATAAGCGGAGGAAATTGGTCAAGGGAAGCGGGGATAGAAAAATATAAAAAGAAAAAATCCGGCACAAACAGAGAAGGCTCTTTATCCGGAATGTTCCGTCACCTCTCTCCGGAGATTCAGGTGCTGCCGGGGCTGAGTCACGGGGGACTCGGGGGAACAAAGGTAAACAGAACGAGCGACGTGCCGCTCTCTTGGCTGCTTAAAATAGAAAAAAAAAAAAAAAAAAAGAGAGCGAGATCTGCGACCGCCATGAGGAAATATTACAGATGCGTAATACATCGCTCTGTACAGCCACTCCGGGTGCCCCTTATCTCACCGCAACAGCCACTTATTGTGTATGTAAATCCCGGAACCAGCAAAGCGGCAGAAATGTAGCAAGGCAAGCAAAGATAGCGGGAAGGGAAGAGTGCACCCAGAAGAGCCACTATGAATATATATATATATATATACTGTATATTATGTGGACACATATAGATCCCTCATCGATCAGACTGAAACATTGTAGCTATGCAACTTATACAGCTGATGTCCCCTTCTGCTCTATACAGATAAGATAATTAGCCATTTCTTTCTTTTACTGGCCTTGGATATATCTGAAGCTCTTCTCTGACCGCCATTAATGTTCAATCTGAACCTTCCATTCCCTTGATAGAGTTCATCTCTATCCTCCTCCATCCTGCTCACAGGGCCCGTTTCATAGGTGTGCGAAGCTCATTGCATTGGGGTGAGCACCCCAAAGCTCCAACACACACGCCGGGCTCTGCAGCCCCAGCTGTACTGGACAGCGAATGAACGGGAAAGTGCTCCGTGCTGGGCGGCTTCCTGTTCATTCACAACCTGAAGCATAGGAAACACAGTTCCTATGCTTCATTTATGAATGAACACAGTGAGTGAGTGCGTTCAATGTGTTCATTTAGAAAAGGAAGGGGCCGGTAAATTACATATTTGCCGGCCCCTTCCCCCACTCTCCATTCTAAAACACGGGGGTAACCCAGGCAATAGGGGGAATCTGCACCACACACAGTGATTAGGGTGTGCCCAGGCACACTTGGCACACCCCCAGTTGTTAAGCCTAACCCCAGCCCCACCCCCCCCAGTCTTGCACAGGGGTACCGTCTCCACTCCAGGACTGAAATGGCATCTTCTGATTTCACTGCATACTGTGAACTTCTCACCATGTGCATTAGAAGCTGCAGCCAGTCAGATAGAGCCCCGCCTTATTTTCTGGCTGGAGGACATTCATAATCATCTAGCCGTTTCCTGTCCAGCACAGCCCTCCAGCTACAGTTACAAGCATGACTCCCAAAGGCAAGAGGAATGATGGGATTTGTAGTTTCATCCCAAGCCTGGCTGTCCTGAACCCGGCCTTTTTACTCGTTGGATTTCAATTATTTCAATCATCGGCTGCTTCAGGCACACGGGGGGGGATGTTTCAGGATGGAGAGCAGGGGAAGGGGCTGGTAAATATGTCATTTTCTGACCCCTTCCTTTTCTGAATGAACACGGTGAGAAATTGGTACCAATCACTCCTGTGTCCATTCATAAATGAAGCATAGTATTTACTATGCTTCAGTTTGTGAATGAGCAGGAAGCCTCCGAGTGCTTCCTATTCATCTGTGCAGCTGAGGTTGCAAAGAAAGAGACTTATAAATCTATGTCCTCAGTCCTGTCAGGTAGGCTGTATGGGGCCCCCGGTGCTTTCTAACAGCAACCCTGGGTGGAGGACTTAGGAGGCAGGAGGGGGCACAGGAAGAGGAAGGGTGGGATGAAGCTGGGCCAGTGGTGAGTTGTCAGAAAAGAGGGCGAGTGGGGGTGGGGGGAGGGGGAGGGGAGTGAAGGAGTTAAGAGATGAGGGTGTGATTTCTGGAAATCGGAGGAGTACATGCAACCTAGGCCAGGCCAAGAGTTAGGCAGAAGAGGCAGCTGCCTTGGGCAGTTAAGAAGGAAGGGGGGGCAAGGAGGTCAGGGCCTGCAACCTAAGCCGTAGGCGCTCATGTGGTCTGGGCAGAGAGGGGGAGCACAGATTGGTCTTTTCCCATTGGATGCTGTAGGATCTTGTGCCAGAACTGCAAGCAGGGGACATTTTTGTGACTCTCTTTGAAATCCAGTCGAGTTGCATTTTTTCGGCATTAATTTGTATCTAAAGAGCTCCTTTAAAGAAGACAGTTTTGAAGTGTCTCTGCTCGGCTGCACACTCTGAATGATGGTTCAGCAGAACAAGCGGTAATTCCCATTTATATACAACAATATAAGAGTCGCAGAGATTAAGCGCACTATTAATCCGGAGATCCGGGTTTTCTGATGAACTCAATGAAAGCGCCGCTATTAGCGGCTTGCCTGGGGTGTGATGGAGCAACCGGGGTAATTCCAGCCGTTTAAATGTGTTTTCACTGATCCATCAACATTGGACACCTTCCTTAATTCTCATATCCTTTCTAGAAGCTGCCTTAGCGCTAGCTGGGCCTGCTGGGAGTTGTAGTTCCTCCGTAGGGATGAGCAAAAATACCCCAAAACATCACCAAAATTCTGGAGATTTCAGTGAAATTTTGCCATTGGGTGCAAATGCATTGGAGTCAATACCAGGCTGGGTCCCAGTCTTCAGGATTGTCCCTCTGGGCCAGGGTCCAGTAGCCGATATAGCAGGTAGGGATCAAGCAGAAGAGTAGTCAGTAAACAAGCCAAAGGTCAGCAAAAAGTGGTTTCAGGTAGGGATCAAGTGGAAGTGTAGTTGAGAAACAAGCCATAGGTCGGTAATGAGTGGTAGCGGAGATAAGGACAGCAGGAGGTACAGTACGCAAAGGTGCAAGATATCATCTGGAGAGAGCAGAATAATCAGTCAAAGAGGAAGTGCAAAGGCATGGATTAAATAGGAATCTCATGGAGCAAGGAGGTCAAGGTTCACCAAAGCAAGATTATCCAGGGGGTTCAGACACAATGCTATCTAGTGTCAGGTGGCTCAGCAAGGAGAGTTACTGCCAGATACAGCCAGAGGTTGTGGGTTCAGATCCTGGTCCTGACAACCAGTGGTGTCTCCAGCTTTCATATTTAGGGGGGGCACATGGGGGGACAGGGACAAAAGTAGGGGGGCAACTATAAAATAGATATAGATATATATATCTATATCTAGATATATATATATCTAGATATAGATATATATATCTATATCTAGATATATATATAGATATATAAATATATACTGGGGCCCTTTACTACGATCCCACAACGGGCCCTTTCACATGTTCTGCAGTGAGCTCCCTTCCTACTGTATTGGGCCCCCCCCCAGGGTGACAGAAAACAAGAGATATATGTCACCAGCATACCAAGAAAATATAAGGGTCCAAAGCAGTGGGAGAACTATCAGGGTTGCAAAGGTTGTCTTGCCTCCGGGCCCTGGTGTTCTGCCACTGTGGGGTTCCCCAGCCTCCTCTTGCTGTCCTGCCCCTGCTATTGACAGCTCTGGTCTGGCATTTCTTGGAATTTCCAGGCTGGTTCTCCTGTCCTAAGGATGGGAGAAATCAGTCTGTTTTTTCAGTAACTGAGAGTCCTGGTGGAGTCCTTCCTGCAACTCACTCTTCTCCCTGCCAATGAGGATGCAGGGGAAGGAGCAGATCGGGCGGCCGTGGTTGTGCGAGCGCTCGCATTATGCAGTGTCAGCAAGCAGAGGGAGGGGGGAGGAATCACCCGCAGGAGCTGACTGGGGACGCTCTCCCTCTTAGACATTGATTTTTTGTAAAAAAAAAAAAAAAATTTAGGGACGCCATTGCTGACAACGATACAGATTCGGGAAAGAACCAGAAGCCATGGTGAGGTCAAGATCAGGAGAGCAAGGTGGATGACAAACCAGGGTTGATAACCAAAGGTTACGATCAACCTGAGTCAGAGAGTAAGTCGGTGCAAGATCAGGACTAGTAACGGATCACAGAAGCTGACCACTCCGTGATTCTCCTACAGTTTGTGAAGTCTTAAATAGACCACTGGGTGCCAAAAGGCCAGCTCCGAACATGCACATTTGGGAGGGCATGGCCTCAAAAATGATCTCTCAGACAGCAATGTGAAGGCACATACAGTCAGGTCCATAAATATTGGGACATCTACACAATTCTAATCTTTTTGGCTCTTTACACCACCACAATGGATTTGAAATGAAATGAACAAGATGTGCTTTAACTGCAGACTTTCAGCTTTAATTTGAGGGTATTTACATCCAAATCAGGTGAACGGTGTAGGAATTACAACAGTTTGTATATGTGCCTCACACTTTTTAAGGGACCAAAAGTAATGGGACAGATTAACAATCATCCATCAAACTTTCACTTTTTAATACTTGGTTGCAAATCCTTTGCAGTCAATTACAGCCTGAAGTCTGGAAAGCATAGACATCACCAGACGCTGGGTTTCATCCCTGGTGATGCTCTGCCAGGCCTCTACTGCAACTGTCTTCAGTTCCTCCTTGTTCTTGGGGCATTTTCCCTTCAGTTTTGTCTTCAGCAAGTGAAATGCATGCTCAATCGGATTCAGGTCAGGTGATTGACATGGCCATTGCATAACATTCCACTTCTTTCCCTTAAAAAACTCTTTGGTTGCTTTCGCAGTATGCTTCGGGTCATTGTCCATCTGCACTGTGAAGCGCCGTCCAATGAGTTCTGAAGCATTTTGCTGAATATGAGCAGATAATATTCCCCGAAACACTTCAGAATTCATCCTGCTGCTTTTGTCAGCAGTCACATCATCAATAAATACAGGTTCCATTGGCAGCCATACATGCCCACTCCATGACACTACCACCACCATGCTTCACTGATGAGGTGGTATGCTTTGGATCATGAGCAGTTCCTTTCCTTCTCCATACTCTTCTCTTTCCATCACTCTGGTACAAGTTGATCTTGGTCTCATCTGTCCATAGGATGTTGTTCCAGAACTGTGAAGGCTTTTTTAGATGTTGTTTGGCAAACTCTAATCTGGCCTTCCTGTTTTTGAGGCTCACCAATGGTTTACATCTTGTGGTGAACCCTCTGTATTCACTCTGGTGAAGTCTTCTCCTGATTGTTGACTTTGACACACATACACCTACCTCCTGGAGAGTGTTCTTCATCTGGCCAACTGTTGTGAAGGGTGTTTTCTTCACCAGGGAAAGAATTCTTCGGTCATCCACCACAGTTATTTTCCGTGGTCATTCGGGTCTTTTGGTGTTGCTGAGCTCACCGGTGCGTTCTTTCTTTTTAAGGATGTTCCAAACAGTTGATTTGGCCACACCAAATGTTTTTGCTACCTCTCTGATGGGTTTGTTTTGTTTTTTCAGCCTAATGATGGCTTGCTTCACTGATAGTGACAGCTCTTTGGATCTCATATGGAGAGTTGACAGCAACAGATTTCAAATGCAAATAGCACACTTGAAATGAACTCTGGACCTTTTATCTGCTCCTTGTAAATGGGATAATGAGGGAATAACACACACCCGGCCATGGAACAGCTCAGCAGCCAATTGTCCCATTACTTTTGGTTCCTTAAAAAGTGGGAGGCACATATACAAACTGTTGTAATTCCTACACCGTTCACCTGATTTGGATGTAAATACCCTCAAATTAAAGCTGAAAGTCGGCAGATAAAGCACATCTTGTTTGTTTCATTTCAAACCCATTGTGTTGGTGTATAGAGCCAAAAAGATTAGAATTGTGTCGATGTCCCAATATTTATGGACCTGACTGTATCTTTAGGCAGGGCCATGGACATGATTCTCCTGACATTGTTCCATAAAGTAACATTTTCTTTTGTCTTTTTCTCCCACATCGTTCTCAGCACCGATTCTCCCAATCCCTCCCTGATGAGTTTCCAAAGAAGTTGCACAAAAGCTTCAAACTTTTATAATTAGTTTTATTGTCAAACTTCGTTGGAGGCCAGAATAAAAAAACCCAAATTACTGCGCAAAATATGAGAGAGGAAAAAAAGAAGAAAAAAAATGGTAATCTAATTTCCAATCTCTCCCCCCCCGAACTCCAGCAAAACTCATTTAACAAAAGTAAATCTCAGCGCAGGCAAGGCCTCGCCACCGAGCGTCGACGGGGCCCGGGGGCAGCCAGGGGCTTATAAATCAGACCGGAGCTGGTGGGTTTCCGGGTGGCGTAGATGGAGCGGGGACCCCGCGTGGTGCGTGAAGCTATTCTAAGAGCCACAGGACCCAGCGTGTAATAATCAGAAATCAGAAGCCTCCTTTTCCTTCTCGCAGGGGCCGCGTTTTCTCCCATGGTGTCACCCTGAGCGTAAGTCTTGGTAATGAGAATTCGCCTCGCAGCGCAGAGAAGTTTAATAGTCATTAAAGTCAATAAAATGTGAAATCTGGGGAAGATGGTCACTTCTGGAGTCCCCTTGTGACAATTAACATTCGCAGCAGTCTGGCAATTAACGAGAGAAAATCTCGATATGTTATGTTTCCCCGGCCAAGATATTGTCCTATTTTTCTCTTTATGGGAGAGAGCGGGAGAAAAGCTTCTAGCTCTGCGGCAGAGTTATTAGGGGATTATGGAATGCTCTTCTTTCTGTATTGTAACACAATGAAATGCCTCGCAGCACCACGTTCCGTAAATTCCCAGCAAGTCTCCATGAATACATTCCTGACTTCTCACAATATATATAGAAGCAGTATTTTTCGTAAAGCTCCCCTTTTATCATTATGAAGATATTTTTGAGCTCCAGTCAGTGAGTAGGCCAAGAAGATGTTATCAGTTTGCTGCAGGCAGGAGGAAGCATTTCCTCAGTCTCCCCTCCCCCAATGATCAGACTGTACTGTACATTGTAACTTTGTAGAAGGTGGAGGGAGCATTTCCCCAGTCTCCCCTGCACCAGTGATCAGACTGTACATTGTAATTTTGTAGAAGGAGGAGAAAGCATTTCCCCAGTCTCCCCTCCACCAGTGATCAGACTGTAGATTGTAACTTTGTAGAAGAAGGAGGAAGTATTTCCTTAGTCTCCCCTCCCCCAGTGATCATATTGTACATTGTAACTTTGTTGCAGAAGGAGGAAGTATTTCCTTAGTCTCCCTTCCCCCAGTGATCAGACCTTTACATTGCAACCTTGTAGAAGGAGGTTGGATACATTTCCTCAGTCTCCCCTCCTTCAGTAATCAGACTGCACAGGCTCCTTAACATAAAGCATAAATGGTTTATCCCAAGATAATGTACCTCCCAGGAGGATCTGCAGACTCCAAGCAGCATGAGTCCCATTTCAGGCCCGCATTCTCCACCAGTTGTGGAATTTTAGCTTCAAAGGTAGAGCCAACTTGTGTTTAAGGGTTTTCTGCCCATTTTCA
Source organism: Aquarana catesbeiana (assembly GCF_042186555.1). Taxonomy (NCBI): domain Eukaryota; kingdom Metazoa; phylum Chordata; class Amphibia; order Anura; family Ranidae; genus Aquarana; species Aquarana catesbeiana. The sequence goes on along the minus strand of NC_133330.1, from coordinate 3,753,636 downwards.
TTCATCCACAAATGGTCGGCTGGTGCTCAATATTTTGGGGGGGCTGCAAACTGATGCCCCCCCCCCCCCCCCCGTGGGGGAGACGGACAGGAAGGCGACGATCCCAAACTCCCCAACCCCACGGGAGACAAACAAGAAGGTGGCAATCCCCCCTCCCCTGCAGGAGATGGATGGGAAGGCAGTGATCACCCACATCCCCCCCGGTAGATGGATGATGAGAGGCCTCCTTACCTTAGGAGGCAGATGACAAGGATTCTGGGTAGGGTTGTCGCTCCTCACTCCGGGGCCGTTGCTTCTCCATCCGGCCGAAGGGGGTCCTGAGACCCGATTGGCTAGGAGCCCGAAGACTCCCTGTCCAATCTGGTCTCGTGGAGGAGAATGAGGAAGACAATTGCGAATATTAATCATCACACAACTGAGTGGGCTCTGGGCGAGGTTCTCTGCACCCAGAGCCCACCCTTTTTTGAAGCCAATTAAATCCTCAGGCTCTAATCATCTACTTAAAAAAAAATCCCATTGGAATCGGCGCTCCGCATGTAGATTAGAGGCCGGATACATGGATTAGGGGGGTGGATTTCCTGTGCCCCGTATGGACGGGCCGCCACTGGTTTTCAGAATCACACCGATACAAATATTCAGCCACCTGTTGTTCTCATCACACAGCTCTGCTTATCGCTTCTCAGAACAGAGCAGCTCCCGAGAATAACCCCTCCCCCACACACACACACTTATTGAGATGAGGTGAAGGTGTTCTGTAGGCTTGTGATAGTGACAGTCCCATATATTCCACCTGTCCAAGATTTGCAGGGATAGCCCCCCATCTTGGCCCTCTGTCCCTCCAATGCTCTGTCCCAGGCTCTGTCACCGCATCCATCTTGTTTAAAGGCTAAGTTCACCTTTCTTTTTTTTTTCTTCTAAATTTCAGCTCCCAATATAGCATTAATGTACTTCAAAAATCAAACAGCTTTCCATTTATTCTACACAGGCTTACCTCACTGTCTCCATTACTTCTGCCTTACTTCCTGGACAGACTGGAGGTCATGACACAGGAAGGAGTTGATCTGGGGGTGGATGATGCAGGGTGTGTGCAAATGAGGTCAGCTGATCGACTCCTTCCTGTGTCGTGACTTATGCCTTAAAGTGGAAGTCCATGCAAAAACTAAAATTCCTGCATCTAAAGACGACACCGATCTAACACTAACCTGTCTATCCCTGTAAAGAAAAAATTTGTATACATACCTTTTTTTAACCCGACGTGGCCCAATCTCCAGCGGCGGAAGCTCTGCAGAGGACACGGCCAACAAATGAATGGGAAGTGACGTTCCCCCATAGACTTACTATGGGGCTTCCGTTGTCATCCATGTCCTCTGCACCCTCCTCCACGGCGATAGCTCAGTATGGGATCCGGTCGGATCGGGTCAGGTCAGCTTCAGAAAAGGTATGTAGACTCATTTTTTCTTTACAGGGATAGATAGGATAGTGTTAGATCGGTGGTATCTATAGATGCAGGGATTTTAGTTTTCATGCCCAGTAATCCTAAAAGTCATGAATTGCAGAGATCGGAGCTGTGGTTGGGTAGTCCCGGCATATTTAGAGGTAGAACAAGCCCTTTAGGGGGGCGTGATGGGTGCTCCCATCATGTATTTAGAGCCAGGACCAACTCATAAAGTAGGTGTCATTTGGGTGCACCCACCTGAAAAGACGCAATGCAGGCCATGATGGGGTTAGCAGTGTCCTGGGGTCCAGGACCACAATGTTGTTAAGTATGCAGTACAATGAGTGAGCTTTGCCATCGCAGGAACAAGTATGTTACTGGCGGGATCAGCAGGTGAAAACAAAGAATATAAAAGCCTAAAAAGGAAAACAAATGCAGCCACCACATCTAAGGACTTATACGCTGCAATTTATGACATTTGTGTCCTTGCCGGCCGCACACAGTACATTTACATCAATACTCTAACGTTAAATACCATTGTTATGGCAGGAGCTGGCTGCCATAACCCCGGTATCCTTTTGTACTGAGGGCGATCCTCTACAAGATAAAAGTGGTCCCAGCGGGTGGATTTGCAGCAGGATCACTTTTAGAGGTAGCGGGCCACTTACTTGTCGTTTCTGAGATTACTGAAGCCGATCCGATCCTCCTGATGCCTGGGCAAGGTGGCCCATCCACTTGGCTCTATGCCCTTGGAGGACCGGAGCAACTTCTGACATCACTTCCACCTCTCGGGCTTAAAGAGCTGATTTTTTTTTTTCTTAATTGCAAAGTGTAATTTTTTTTTGCTTTTAAAGGATATGTAAAGGTTCATAAAAAAATAAAATAACAAATTTCATACTTGCAGTTGGTTTTGCACAGAGTGGCCCCGATCCTCCTCTTCTCGGGTCCCTCAGTGGTGCTCCTGGCTCCCCCTCTTCTCAAGCGCGCCGTTGGAGAGCCGCTCTTCCTCGAAAATGCTTCCTTTTCTTTGGCCAGTTCAGCTATTCAGCCAGCTGTTGCAGCAAATGGTATCTGCCAGTCCGTAAAGGATCAGATCAGACGGCCTGACAGGCCTAACCGGGAGGAGATGATCTGGCTAAAAATAAGACAGATATTCCTCGAGCGTTGTGTTTTGCTGTTGATGCCTTAAAGGATTCATGACCAAGGGGCCGGCAGAGTGTAGAGGCTCCGATTATCTATAAAACATTAAACACTTGACCAATCCCTTCTTCCAAAATGACCAGACGATATTTTTTATCTGGAGTCGAATGGCCATAGCAACCTTTTATTACAAATCATTAAATACAACATTCACAAGAAAACAAGTTTAATGCATATAATACAGTCAATGCATAACAAATAAACCAACCTCAGCTTATGCCCGGTCCAAGGTCTTTGAAGGCCTATATACTCACGATTAACCGGTTGTATCTGCAACTACTTAACCACTTACGTACTACCAGATACCACCTAATTTATACCCCGATGTTAACACCGTATTGTTAAGAAGGGACACCCATCCCTCAGATGGGCCCAACCCACAATTCCCCACAATTATTTAACCAGCACCGCCTTCAAAGACCCAATAGACCCCTTGCCTGCTGCAATGACAAGAAAATAAGGACCAAGGTCTTAGAGAGCCTGTATACTCACGATTAACCGGTTGTATCTGTCACCCATACCTCAGATGGGCCCAACCCATTATTTTCCATGGTTATAAAGGGACATCCATACCTCAGGTGGGCCCAACCCACAATTTTCCACGGTTAGGAAGGGACACCCATACCTTAGTTGAGCCCAACCCACTATTTTCCACCGATATTTTACCAGCACCGCCTTCAAATACCCAAAAGACCCCCTGCCTGCCGCTATGACAAGAAAATAAAACGACCAAGAAATTGAATGGCAAGCTAACATAAAACCCACTACAAATACCCCAGCACCTTGAGAAAGTAGGAGGCTTCCCCAAATCAAACAAACAAGGGAGGGGGTGGTAAAAAACTGTCTGATGCTGTGATAAGCTCTGACTGAGCTGTGACACGATCCCCCTGTTAGCAAAGTATTAAAATCATGCTGGAAGGTTGTTGTATGCAGTAACATGGCTTATCAATGCATGTCTTTACAGAATGGAGGACCATGAACACAGGAACAAGGAGCATCCAAGTACATAGAGAGAGGAAAGACAAACATCCTGTTATATCATAGATAACATAACTATACATTATAATACTACAGCGCCATCTGCTGCTTAGACAGGCATAATTCATATGCAGTTTATAGTCAGTTTATAAACAACTTTGCTGTTGTACTTTTCCAACACCTCCTTCCTCTCTACCCACTACAGGATACACCCTCTGCCTTGAACTCTTCAGTCTGCTAAGCAGACTGCAGCATATCAAAATCACCCACTAATACTCTGCCTCTTCTTCAGGCCCCAGTCATGCAGGCCCTCCTCCTAGTTTCACTCAGCTCCAGGCCATGTACTACACAGCAGATTTCTTGTTTGGCTCTCTTGTCTGTACATATGCACAGACTTTTGTGGCTTAAAAACTGGTCAGCCGAGCTTCCTTGTAAAAAGTTATTGGCAGGTTTCCCCTTTCATGGGGACAGTTTATTTGGTGATCATTTGGACAAATATATCCAAAAGATTTCCGGAGGGACGAGTTCTCTACTTCCTGTGAAGAAAAGCACCAAACGTCCCTCATTTAAAACCTCAGGGACTGCTCCCTCAAGTGTCTCAGCGCCAAGGCAGTTCCGCCACCAACAGGGCACTAGAGCCAAGGGCAAGCCGGAAGGCCAAGGACAGAAAAAGCCCTGGGTCCAAAACTCTTCTAAACCTAGCACCAAGCTCTCCTTTTGAGGGGACACCCCCACTCTATCGGGTGGGGGGAAGGGTGCTGCACTTTGCGGACATTTGGAAAACAATGGTTCAGGAAGAGTGGGTCACCTCAACTATATCCTGCGGTTACAAGCTGGAGTTGTGGGGGGTTCCCCCTCAGAGGTTTCTAAGATCCAGCGTTCCCTCGAATCCTCCAAAAAGGGACTTATTGTTTCAGGCACTACATTATTTAGTGCATCAAGGAGTGATTGTAGAGGTTCCTGTATCCAAAAGAGGTGCAGGGTTTTATTCAAACCTGTTTACGGTTTAAAAACCAAACGGGGACACAAGGCCTATTTTGGATCTAAGATCTCTTAAACCAGTATCTACTAATCCAGTCTTTTCGGATGGAGTCTACCCACTCAGTGGTAGCCTCGCTCCAGATGGGAGACTTTCTAGCCTCCATCGATATAAGGCGCGTATTTACACGTACCTATCTTTCAGCCTCATTAGAGGTTCCTGCGATTTGCAGTAGAGGAACGTCATTTTCAGTTTGTGGCTCTACCCTTCGGGCTTGCCACAGCTCCCCGGGTGTTCACAAAGGTCCTAGCACCAGTACTGGGTCTTTTAAGGGCCCAGGGTATCTGTACAACCTCCTGCTCAGAGATCACTCACTACAGGCTCTAGAACAGAGCATAACATACACAGTGCGGTATTTGGAAAGCTTAGGCTGTGTCATAAATACCGAAAAGTCAGCCTTGAGACCAGCTCAAAGTCTAAAGTATTTAGATCTGGTCCTAGATACGGTCCAAGCAAGGGTATTTTGCCACCCGTAAGGATCTGTGCCCTGAAGGATAAGGTGCATCAGATAAGGGTCACCAGACAACCCTCAATTCGGCTCTGTATGAGTCTTCTAGGGAGGATGGTGTCCTCCTTCGAGGCAGTGCCCTATGCCCAGTTCCATTCCAGGCCTTTATAACAAGAAATCTTGTTGGCTTGGAACAGAAGATGACAAGCCCTGGATTATCCAATGTTCTTATCTCCTTGGGCACGCTTAAGCCTAAACTGGTGGTTGCAGGTTCAGAACCTGTGAAAGGGAAAATCCTTCCTCCCGCTAACTTGGAGAGTACTGACTACAGATGCCAGTCTCTCAGGCTGGGGAGCAACCCTAGAGGGGCTCACAGATCAGGAGAAATGGTCAAGGACAGAACAGATCCTGCCCATCAACGTCCTGGCATAATGGGCAGTACATCTGGCCCTATGGTCCTGGACGGTGGAGCTTCAATACTGCCCTATTAGGGTTCAGTCTGACAATGCCACTGCAGTGGCCTATATAAACCCCCAAGGCAGTACCAGGAGTCGTTCAGCTCTGAAGGAGGTGAACCACATACTAGCCTGGGCAGAGTAACATGTGCCGATTCTATTGGCAGTCCATATCCCTGGAATAGAGAACTGGAAGGCAGATTACCTCAGCCGCCAGCAGATGTGCCCGGGGGAATGGTCCCTACACCCAGGGTGTTCCAGGAAATTTGCCAGCATTGGGGATGGCCAGAAGTCGAACTACTGGCATCAAGGTTCAACAACAAGCTACAGCAGTTTGTGTCCCGAACAAGAGATCCTCTGGCAGAGCAGATGCTCTGGTAGTTCCATGGAGCTAGTGCTCCCTGGTTTATGCTTTCCCTCCGATCCCTCTCCTTCCACTATTGTTGCGCAGGATTCGGAGAGAGGGGGTTCCAGTCATTCTGGTGGCACCAGCCTGGCCCAGAAGGCCCTGGTTACCGGAGATTGTGAGACAATTGACCGTGGCATCTCGGGACCAGTGGTGTCTTGTCTACCATAGTGAATGCTAGAAAAGCGGCCACTAGAAAGATCTATCATAAGGTCTGGAAGACTTATATTGCTTGGTGTGGAGCCAAAAAATGGCATCCTCGGAAATATGTGATTGGGAGAATTCTCTCTTTTCTACAGTCAGCTGTGAAAATCAGATTGACTTTGAGTACAATCAGAGGTCAGATTTCGGCCCTGTCAGTATTTTTCCAAAGGCCTTTAGCCTCCCATTCACTGGTCCGAACCTTTATGCAGGGGGCAACTCGTTTGCTTCCCCCCATTAGGTCACCTATGTGTCCTTGGGACTTGGTGCTGTCTGTGTTACAGAAACAACCATTTGAACCTATCAAGGAAATTCCATTAGACTTGCGGTCATGCAAGCGAGCCTTCCTGAAGGCCATCGCCTCGGCTAGAAGGGTGTCAGAGTTGGCAGCCCTTTCGTGCAGGGAACCATACTTGATCCCTTCTCATGACAGGGTCGTGTTACGACCTGTTCCATCCTTTTTGCCAAAAGTGGTGTCAGCCTTTAATTTAAATCGGGACATTATTTTGCCTTCTTTTTTCTCTCAGCTTTGTTCGGCAGAAGAGAGACAACTGCATTCTTTGGACATTGTCCGGGCCATCAAGGTTTATTTGTCTAGATCTGCAGAGATCCGAGGACTCCTTTTTTGTTTTACCAAAAGGACCCAAGAAGGAGCAGGCAGCTTCCAAAGCTTCCATTGCCAGTTGGGTTCGTCAATTGGTCATTCAGGTCTATGGTCCTCCCTTTAGGCTGAGAGCTCATTCTACCAGGGGTGTAGGAACCTCCTGGGCCTTTCGCCATCAGGTATCTGTGGCTCAGATTCGTAAGGTTGCTATCTGGTCTTCAGTGCATACATTCATTCATACAAATTTTATCAAGTGGATGTTCGAGTAACCGAGGATTTGGCTTTCGGCCGCAGTGTACTGCGGGTTGCCGTATAAGGTCTGATGGCTATTGTTTGGCAGGGTGTCTCCCTCCCCTCAAGGCTATTGCTCTGGGACGTCCCAGTAGGTAATAAATATTAGCCTAACTCTGTGTCCCATGATGTATGAAAAAGAAAATAGGATTTTTTTCGTCATACTTACCTCTAAAATCCTTTTTTTTTTTTTTTTAGTACATCATGGGACACAGAGATCCCTCCCCTCTATTTTGAGGATTCAGTGCTTGCTACAGAACCGAAGTACTTCCTGTATGGGAGGGGTTACATAAGGGATCACTTCCTGTCTAAAGACCTTTGGTCTACCAGTGTCCATTCACCTGGAGATGAAGTATAACCAAATAGGTAATGAATATTAGCCTGACTCGGTGCCCCATGATGTACTCAAAGAAAAGCATTTTACAGGTAAGTATGACGAAAAAATCCTATGCCGGTGCTCAAATATAGTGTGACATAATATATTGCAACGATCGCCATTTTATTGTCTAGGTTCTCTGCTAAAAAAAAAATATATATATATATATATATATATATATATATATATATATATACAGTGGGGATGGAAAGTATTCAGACCCCCTTACATTTTTCACTCTTTGTTATATTGCAGCCATTTGCTAAAATCATTTAAGTTCATTTTTTTCCTCATTATTGTACACACAGCATATATATATATAATGTTTGGGGGTTCTAAGTAATTTTCTAGCAAAAATACGAATTTAACCACTTAAGGACCAGAAGGATTTGCCCCCTTAATGACCAGGCCATTTTTTGCAATACTGCACTGCGTCGCTTGCACGGTGCAAACAAGATTGACATCATTTTTTTCCCCCACAAACAGAGCTTTCTTTTAGTGGTATTTGATCACCTCTGCTAGGGGGGCGATCGAGGGGGTTAATTCTTCCCTAGGGAGATGTTTCTATCTGTAAGGGGGGGAGGGGACTGACAGCGAGTAGAGAGAGATCGCTGTTCCTGATCACACTCCTCTGACAGAACGAGGATCTGTTTGTTTATATTGACAGACCACCCTCCTGGCTCTCGAAGGAGCGATCACGGGTCACGGGCTGACATCGCGGCCACGTGCATCGGCTGTGCCGCCGGTGCACCTGCCCCCCCCCCCCCCCCCAGGGCTCTTAAAGCGGCCGACGTACAGCTACGGTGATTCACGAAGCCATGCCAACCTGCTGCAGTATAACTGTGGCGGCTGGTCGGCAAACGGTTAAACTTTTCTGCAACAAAAAGTTGCAGAAAAGGTTGGGTCAGCAGGTGGTTAAAGTCCTTTTGGCAAATTTTAGAAATGCTTTAACCACTTGTCTGCCGAGGGTTAAAAACAGCATGGTAGACAAATGGTTAAATCAAGCTCACAGCTGCTGTAGCCACAAGCTTGGTACCAAATTTAGGAACCAGCAAAAGGCTTTAATAAAAGTGATCTGCGGTAACTCTAGCTCTCTCAAAGTGCGCCCCCCCCATCGCAACACCCATGGTGGGGCCCAGGCTCTCCTATTCATCTGGGAGGGGGGGCCCAGGAAAATGGGAAACAGTTAGCCCAGTGAAAGCAGGAGGAACTTAGGAAACATCCATTCTCCGAGCCTCCACCTTGACTTAAAGTGGAATACCACCCAAAAGTGGAAGTTTTACGGACTCCTGACCCCCTGACATGCCACATTTGACATGTCATTTATTTGAGGGGGGGGCGGGTACTTAATTTTGACAGTTCTCCTCTTCCCCTCCCAGCAATGTTCTGGGACACGTCACAGGTCCCGGAAGATTGCACGGCCATTCAGGACACGCAGCACGACTCGCCCACACTAGTGATGCCGGGAAGAGGCGAGGGGGAGAGAACCGAGGCTTCGGGTGGCCACATCGCTGGATTGTGGGACAGGTGAGTGTGTGTTTAATAAAAGTCATCAGATACACTTTTTTGTAGCTGCTGACTTTTAATAAACACGGAGAGGGCTGGAACTCCGCTTTAACTCTAAACCAATAAGCTGAAGAGGCTTTTCAAGCTTTGCCTATGGAGAATTCTGGGGACCAAAGTTTTTTTAGTGATTCCATGGGCGTGTATAATTTTAAGACTTGACATGTGTCAGGGCTGGGCTCAGCCCTTCCTTCTCTGAGCTGGCCGCTCAGCTGTCGGCTAATTGCCAGCTCCTATCTCTCCACAGTTACTCAGCTGTTGATGATATCCTGCTTGTCAGTCCTGCCTACTTAAGCTATCCAGTCCAGAGGAGCTCTGCCTTCGCCTTGGTAAACATCACAAGAAACATCTGCTGCATTCCTGTTTAAAGACTGGCTTTGCTGACATCCCTTCTGGTTCCAGATCCTGCTTGCTGTTCCACTACTTTGATCCCTGACTTCTGGCTTGGCTGACTATCTGTTCCGGTTACTGAACTTTGGCTATGTTTTGACTATGTTTGTTCTTTTTACTTTTATTATTAAACAAAGTGGGGTTCAGCTTAAAAAAAAAAAAAATTAAAGTCAGCTGCTACAAATACTGCACCTGCTGACTTTTAATAATCGGACGCTTACCTGTCCCAGGGTCCAGTGATGTGGGGGATCGATGCCCACCTCCGCTCGGCGGCGCTGACATTGTAACTGTGGGCGCCCGGCTGTGGCTTCACCGTCGGGCACCCACTGCGCATGCGCGAGCGGCGCCGCGCGCCGTGCACCGTGATTGGCCACGCAATCATCTGGGACCTGTGACATGTCCCAGATGATTGACAAGAGGGAGGGGGCAGAGCTGATCTCCCTTATTGTGCCAAGGGAAGTGACGTCAAGAGCCCAGGCGCTAAAGGAGGCAGACTAGAGGGACCCCCTAGCAACAGGCATTTAGAGGTGAGTAAAAAAAATTTTTTTGTCCAAATGTTTTTTTTTTATTTTTTTTATGCACATAAATGACATTTTTTTTTTTGGGGTGGAACTCCACGTTAACTGTACTTCTGTCTCAGTCTGATTCATGATTTCTGACAACATGTTTGTTATCTATTTTTTTGATACAACCCCATCTTTATATTTTACCAAAAAAAAAACCTTAATGCATTAAAATTCACATTAATGTTTTTTTCCCTAAAAATATGCATTTAAAAAATAACTGCATAAATATAGTGTGACATAAAAACATTGCATTTACTACAATTTATTCTCCAGGTTCTCTGCTTTTGTTAAATATATACTTTTTTTTTTTTTTAGGGGGGGGGGGTTTGAAAGAGTTTGCGATATAAGAAGAAAAGACAGGATATTAAACCTGAGCGGACTCTTCCACTAATATGAGTTTTGGATTCCTGTCTTCATTTCTTTTTTTGGTTCCCGCCAGTGTTTTTTTGCCCTGCGATCGCTCCCCACGGGACCATTGGGGATTACAATTGAGATCTTGGTGATTTAGCCCATCACCCTTCACCCTTAAATGGAAAATCAATTTTGAAGGCGTGTGATTTATCCTTTCACCGTACTCGGAGCCACTATCAGAGTAACGCTGAATAATACGAGAGATGTAGATTAGCATCATTTTTATTATAACTGACTGACACTTGGGCTGCTACAATCCCTTTGTGTCCAATTACTTATGGATTAACATAGATACATTTTTTGCCGTGCTAACAGTAATTATTTTAAACTGGAGACGCTGTAGAGTCCTCCCGGAGCGGAATTTACGGTCCTCCTATTTTTTTGATGATACAAGACGCTGTCTTATTACCATGCATTAATATTTATAGTTAACAAGGGTTAATGTTAAGGGCCAGCGACTCATTGTCAAACAGCGCGCCTTTCCTCCCAGCGGAGGTGACCCGGCGTCCAATTAATTGGCCTAAGTCGGCACGCGATGCCATTAAAGCCCCGCGGAGCGGGATATGTGATCCTGTCTGGTCCCTGATTACATCCGATTTCCACCAGGCTTCCGTGAATCCTCCTTTTCGGCGCGGGCACATCCTGGGAGAATTGCAAGGAGTTTAGCCGCGGGATCAGGCTAATCTCTAGGACAAGAGGAGACGAGGCTTTCCGGGGGCCTCCGAGACGTACGTTGTAAAGCTCGGCGCAGTCGGAGAGGAAAGGAACAATATAATATAAATGGAAATTGAACTGGGTGAGTTAGATTCCATAAATCCAGTGCAATGTCAGGAATGACACCTGTTTCGGAGACAAAAAAAGGAAATGCAGAACTGGCCGCGGCTCAGGAGCTAAATTAGATGGAACAACTGGAGGCCGCTGGTTCGGGTTTTCTTTGGCTTGGAAAAACAGCGGCGTTGTTTTTGATACAGAAACATTTCCAGAACACAAATTGAAACCGTTCATGAGTGATGTCTCTGTATGGGGAGGAATTAACCGAGCAATGTTCTGCAAAGTCCAAGAACCCCAAACATGGCGCCGAACCCTACTGAAGATATTCTGTCTGGACGTTTTCCAGGCTAAATTGGCAGATGGTGTTAAAAAAGTGCATTCAGCTGGTGGGGGTGGGGGTGGGGGGGTCTTTCAATGCAGCATCAATGACAGTGATCAGTCTTTTGTAATAGTTGTCTATGAGGCCCCAAGTTCATGCAGGTGGTGGAGCTGACCATTCATCTTGGCACAAGGCCTCCAGGTCATGCAAAGTCTTTGGTCGTCTTGCACGAACCACTTTTTTGAGATCTCCCCAGAGCGGCTTGATGATATGAAGGTCAGGAGACTGTGATGACCACTCCAGAACCTTCACCTTTTTCTGCTGTAACCACTGGAGGGGTCAGCTTGGCCTCGTGCATAGCCCAAGAGCGCCCCATGCCCAGCTTTCCTGCAGAAGAATGCAAATTGTCTGCTAGTATTTTTTGATAACATGCTGCATCCGTCTTGCCACCAATTTTCACAGGATTCCCTGTGCCTTAAGAGCTCACACACCTCCAAAAGGTCAGTAAGCAGGGGTGGCCTGTCCATTGTGGGCGCTCAGGCACCACCCCCTTATGTAGAGCCAGGGGCTCTAAAAGGCTTCAAAATAGGGTGGGCTCGGGACACAGAGCATTGCATCTGGAGCCCACTCAGTTGTTTTGCAACAGCGAATGAATATTCGCTGCTGCAACACTGGTCCTCCTCCCGGCCAATTAGGAAGCAGGTCTGATACCCGATTGGCTGAAAGGACAGGCAATCCTATTGGATGCCTAGGAGGAGGGGAGGAGAAGCAAGGAGGAGAAGAGCCGCTGGCCGATGCCTGGATGCCGGATCCCCGCCTCTGCTTGGTGCCCTGATCCCTGCTGCTCCTCAGATGCCCAATCCCAGTGGCTGCTCTTCAGATGCCCACCGATGCCCGCTGCCTAGATGGGGTAAGTGCTGGTGGACCGCCGGCAGACAGCGGGGGGGAGATGGGGGGGTTTGAGTTGCCATGGGGGAGGGGGTTTGGTTGTTTGCCGCCTCCAAACAAAAAACCACTAGTCACCACTGTCAGTAAGCCACCGCCATGCTTCACAGTGGGAATAAGATTCTTCCTCTACAAACATATTGCTTATGGTTGTGATCATAAAGCTCTATTTTGGTCTCATCACTGCACATTACATTCTACCAGAAGCTGTGAGTCGTGTCCAGCTGTTGTCAGCCATATTTTAACTAGGCTTTGTTTGTGGCATAGGGACAGTAAAGACTTCTTTCTGGCAACTGGACCGTGCAGCTCATTTTTGTTCAAATATCGTATTGTACTCCTTGAAAAATTTACACCGTCCGGAACAGCCTATAGTTCTCCTGAGGTGATCTGTAGGTTTTTCTTTGTATCCAATAAAATGAAGGATTTGCCCCGGGACTTTAAATGAAGTGCGTACCGTTTCCGCCAGTAGACATAACAGTAGTAAATACAGTATATGGTTTATTCAAGTAAAATTGTTTACATGCATAGATATCACCAACAGTTGCCAATTTAAAAAGATACCTAAACAAGGAATATTGGTACATAAATGTAATAGCAGTCATAGTACACGGGCATCATACTACCCGACGCGTTTCGTGAGATCCAGCTCGCTCTTCAGGAGTGGATGTGTGTAACAATGTACCCAGGATGAAAAAGTACATATTTGGCAATATGGCACAGTATTGACTATAAAGGCACAGGGTAGGAGGGGTTGTGGGTCCCCGTACTCACCACTGAGCTTGACCATGGCTACCAAGACGGCGCCAGCAGGTGCCTCACCAGGGAGCTGAGGGGGCGGAGTCAGATGGGACCACGCCAGGGGCCAAACAGACAGCAGGCATGGCTCGGGTGTAGTGATGTATCCCAAGAGACCTCGGTAGTCCATAAAGAGTATAGGCTGTGAACATAAGTATGTTTGTCAGGCATCTAAAGTAGTAAAGTAGAATCAATAAGTATTGGCATAAAGATATGTATGTATGAATGAAAGGCCTGAGCCCAAAGATGGTGGGGAACATGGAGATGGTTAGAAACATAGGATAGCAGAGGGATACTAACAGGTGACAAGATAGGAAAGGGGAGAGCGGAGAGAGCCTTTAGTCTTTATGGACTACCGAGGTCTCTTGGGATACATCACTACACCCGTGCCATGCCTGCTCTCCGTATGGCCCCTGGTGGGGTCCCATCTGACTCCGCCCCCTCAGCTCCCTGGTGAGGCACCTGCTGCCGCCGTCTTGGAGCCGCACACCTGTAGCCCTGGTCAACCTCAGTGGTGAGTACGGGGGCCCACAACCCCTCCTACCCTGTGCCTTTATAATTAATACTGTGCCATATTGCCAAATATATACTTTTTCATCCTGGGTACATTGTTACACACATCCACCCCTGAAGAGCGAGTGGATTCTCGCGAAAAGCGTTGGGTAGTATGATGCCCGTGTACTATGACTGCTATTACATTTATGTACCAATCTTCCTTGTTTATGTATCTTTTTAAATTGGCAACTGTTGGTGATATCTATACATGTAAACCATTTTACTTGAATAAACCATATCCTGTATTTACTACTGTTATGTTTATTGGTGGAAACGTTACCCACTTCATTTAAAGTCCCGGGCCGAATCCTTCGTTTTATTATATGTTACAGGGATGGAAATGTGTTACTGGGGACATCAGACCTTTCCCCTTTCTCTTTCTTTGTATCCAGAACAATTCTTCTGGCAGTTGTGGCTGCAACCTTTCTTGGTCTACCTGACCTTGGCTCTGTATCAGGAGATCCTTGGTGCTGATGTCTTCCTAGCTGACCATACAACTCATTCGTGGCGGAACTACCAGGGTCACACGGGTTGCACATACGACTGGGCCCTGGCATTCCACCACCGTGGGGAGGCCCCCCAAGTGCGACTTCCTTGCGACTTCCTTGCAACATCCTATCGATTTGCTTGTGATTTCCTTGTGACTTTAACATTGTAGTCTATAGCACTCAAATCGCACTGAAGTTGCAGAAAAGTAGTGCCAGAATCTTTTTTTTTTTTAAGACTGCACCCATTGAAATGAACATAGCTCCCAACTGTCCCTGATTTCGAGGGACTGTCCCTGATTTGGAGCAATGTCCCTCTGTCCCTCTTTCCTCCTCATTTGTCCCTCATTTTGGTCTGATCTGTATAGATGTATATAAAATGCACTTTTTATCTATCAAAAAGTGCTAAACCTTTCATCTGATTCCTAAATTGCTGCATTTGTAAATTCTAAAAGTCAATATAAAGGAATAGTAGGGGTAAAAAAAAGCACTTGTGGGTTTAACCAATCTTGTTTATTTGTAAAATTCTCCTTTAAGGGGGTGTGGCAAGGGGTGTGTCCTATGCCTGCATACTTTTGCTGATAGGTGTCCCTCATTCCCATCTCAAAAAGTTGGGGGGGGGTATGAATGAATGTGTTTTGTCACAGAAGTTTGAGCTTATAAAGGGCCCTAAGATGGGAGTAAAGGGCCCCGGGGTCAGTGGGAAGTGACCCAGGCTCAGAGTAATGGGCCCCAGGACTGATGGAGAGGGCTTCACCAGCCAGGTAGCCCCTTCATGGTTTCTTGCACCAGGGCCCTGAAAGTTCTAGTTACGCCTCTGACCCATTACCAGCTTTGGATTCCATAGGACAAAAATGTTTTTTTTCCCACTATTTTGAAACTTTAGCTTCAGATATATGAAAATACGAAACAAACACTCCAACAAAGTTGGAGCGTTATGCGGTTTCTTGAACCCAAAATAGATGGCCTAGATTTCCGTGACCTGATCTCCCCTCTGGTTTGCCAAAAGTTGTGTTTCGGTGAAAGTTTATGTCTATAAATCCTCTCGAATGGCTTATTGTTCTCTTCCTTTAAATAGTCATATAGCGCACGTATCCCAGACCCAGGAGTGCGGCATTACCCTACAGCAAACGGATAGAAATGGTTCCCTGGTGGGAGCTTGACTGTGCCGCCCCAGAGCTAAATGCCAGCCGGCTCGGGCCCTTCTTGCATTTGTTTCCATATATATCACGCATTAATATTTCATTCTTATTATGTGTCTGTAATATATTATTAACTCTTAGTCTTTCTGTGACAGATAAGACCAATTTTATGTGCAAGAGATTATCGCAGCATGTACGGGTAGACTTACCAACTGGTTGACCTCCTCCTACTATGGTGCTCCGTTCATGTCCTTCTCTCTGGCTGTGGGTGTAGATATCGGATGACCACATTTACACTTCATGCATGCCAAAAAAATGGAGGCCACGTGCTAAACTTTCTTTGTTGAGCGACTCCTAACAGCCTATCTGGGCTCCTATTGGTCATGAACATCAAGTCAGCCGTCAGAAAAAATTGTTCAAGCCGGAAGGCTAATGTTCATGCGCATACACATGTTTTTGACCATGGGAGCCTAACAAACCAGGCAACAATGCGCACGTGCATAGGAACGTGCGCACAACAGGGTCACGTGGACACACAGATACTGGCTCTGTGTGACCTATTTGAACCTGGGCCCTACATAAGATCATTGCTGAAGGGTTATTCAGTTTCCTGTTATCCTTGATCCTGAATCTGCTTGACCTTATTACTGACCTGACTTCCGTCTGACTCGCGTCTGGATTACCCTTACCTGTCTATGTTTCCGACTTCCACCTATCCCTAATAGGTGGCTTTGAGCGGTGTGCACCCAGCTCTTTCTTTCATCCACCTGGACTTATGACCAAGATTTTGCCCAACGATTCTGTACCTTGTTGCCAACCTCTGCTCGTCCCCCGACCTTGATCCTGCTCTTGATTTGACATCTTCCTGCTGAATTGTTACTGAACTCAGCTCCTGACCTGGCTCTGCGCTCTACTGGACTCGGTGAATTCCGGGCGCCCGCATCACTGTGCTTCTGCTCACCTGACACTAGCACTCCCAGGTTCAAATCTTCAGTTCCAGCTTTCAAAGGCACCTGCTTGTGGGTGGATGCAGTGTGGTGTGGTGGCATTAACACATACTTATTCCAAATGTAATTGAAAGAACTTATATTGAGGTCAAGGAAAAACAGTTCACAACAAGCCCAACTAGGAACTCTCATGGATGACAACAGTGTGTAGTGGAGCAGATTTCAGATGAGCTTACAGAGTCTGTCTGGGGAGGGGGGGCGTGATGCGGCCTGGCCGGTACAAACCCAAGTGGGGAGGTTTCCAGGAAGAGAAGTGGATCCCTACACTTTCCCTATTTGTCTTGAACTTTTCTCTACCGCTAATACTGTCCCTACACTACCCACACACTCAATGCGTGCCTAACCCAGGAGCCAGGGTCCTAAATAGGCTCTGCCTGATTCAAGATGGTCACCAGAGTCACATGGGCTGTCAACATCCAACTGGATCACTGCCCCAGGGACCCAAGAAACCACAGAGGAACCATGTTCCTCCTGACTTCCTGTCCCTCTGCACTGCTGCTGCAGTTGAGCGCCACCTGCAGTGGAGAAAATAGACTTCACCTGCCTACATGCGCCCTTCCATTGCCCTAGAAGCCCCTGAATGAATTTCCATGAATGCTCGGACAGGAATTGTGCAAGAGGCCACACTCATCATCTTGAGCTCCTTATATACAGTGAGGGAAAAAAGTATTTGATCGGCTGCTGATTTTGTACATTTGCCCCACTGACGAAGAAACGATCAGTCTATTATTTTATTGGTCGGTTTATTATAACAGTGAGAGACAGAATAACAACAAAAATATCCAGAAAAACGCATTTCACAGGTAATGAGCTGAGATTAGAACTCTCTCTTAAAGGGAGTGCTCCTAATCTCAGCTTGTTACCTGTATAAAAGACATTTGTCCACAAAAGCAATCAATCAGATTCCAATCTTTCCACCATGGCCAAGACCAAAGAGCTGTCCAAGCATGTCCGGGACAAGATTGTAGATCTACACAAGGCTGGAATGGGCTACAAGACCATCGCCAAGCAGCTTGGTGAGAGGGTGACAACAGTTTGTGCGATTATTCACAAATGGAAGAAATACAAATTATTGGGCTCTGTGCCAGATCTCACCTCGTGGAGTTTCAATGATCATGAGAACGGTGAGGAATCAGCCCAGAACTACACGGGAGAATCTTCTCAATGATCTCAGCTGGGACCATAGTCACCAAGAAAACAATCGGTAACACACTACACTGTGAAGGACTGAAATTTTGCAGCCCCCGCAAGGTCCTCCTGCTCAGGAAATCACATGTACAGGTCCATCTGAAGATTACTAATGAACATCTGAATGATTCAGAGGAGAACTGGGGGAAAGTGCTGTGGTCAGATGAGACCAAAATCGAGCTCTTTGGCATGAACTTAACTCGCCGTGTTTGGTGAATGCTTCCTATGACCCCAAGAACACCATCCCCCACCGTCATACATGGAGGTGGAAACATTATGCTTTGGGGGTGTTTTTCTGCTAAGGGGACAGGACAACTTCACCTCATCAAAGGGATGATGGACGGGGCCATGTACAATCAAATCTTGGGTGAGAACCTCCTTCCTTCAGCCAGGGCATTCAAAATGGGTCATGGATGGGTCTTCCAGCATGACAATGACCCAAAACCCACGGCCAAGGCAACAAAGGAGTGGCTCAAGAGGGAGCACATTAAGGTCCTGGAGTGGCCTAGCCAGTCTCCAGACCTTAATCCCATAGAAAATATGTGGAGGGAGCTGAAGGTTCGAGTTACCAAACGTCAGCCTGGAAACCTTAATGACTTGAAGAGGATCTGCAAAGAGGACAAAATCCCTCCTGAGATGTGTGCAAACCTGGAGGCCAACTCCAAGAAATGTCTGACCTCTGTGATTGCCAACAAGGGTTTCTCCACCAACTACTAAGTCATGTTTTGTGAAGGGGTCAAATACTTATTTCACTCATTAAAATGCAAATCAATTTATAACTTTTTTGAAATGTGTTTTTCTGGAGATTTTTGTTGTTATTCTGTCTCTCACTATTATAATAAACGGACCAATAAAATTATAGACTGATCGTTTCTTTGTTAGTGGTCAAACGTACAAAATCAGCGGGGGAACAGACACTTTTTCCCTCACTGTAGATACATAACAATAACAACGGACGCATTTTGCCCTAAATGTCCTAGGCAACCCTGAATGAACGACTTTTCGTTTTACTACAGCACCGTGTATTATAAAAAAAACTGTTGTCACAGTTTTTTCATACCATACTATTTTCACCCGTTTTCATCTTCCTGCTCCATCTCAGTGCTACTGATCTCCTCCAGCCTCTTTCAACTATTTCTTGTCTACATGCGCTCACTTCAGCAGCTGCAAATCATTGCTCTGGACTGGCTTTCTGATGGTGACGATGGTGGACCATGCCTGTGCAATGTGTGTTGACATGGCCACTTGAAGTCTCCACAGGGGGCACAGATGACAGGGTGACAGCACAGGAGCACAATTGGGAGAGATTGTCACCCCATAATAGTGTAGCACCACCTTTCAGCCAGGGGACGTTGGAAACCTTCCCTGTGTTCTGTCTCCACAGCTGGAGGGCCTTTAGCAAGGGGACTAAACAAATACTACACAATATTATACAAGTTGGGGGACCTGTACAATAATATCAGGCCAGGTATGTCGGAGGCCGCACCAGCAACCCGACCCAAATGCAACAGGGTCATGGTTTGTCCGATCAGGCACATGGTCCACACAGACCTCTCACCACCGCTTGGTTGGCTGGCTCTTCTTCTCCCAGCCACCTGCAGTCCCTTGCCAGAGACTTGATCCCCACCTACTATTTGTTCCCCAGGTATAGGCCACTGGAATAATGGGGCTCCATCTGCTTCTTGCTGGAACTTTTCTTAACTCATGCAACAGGCATCATAGCAGTCCTTACAGCACGGCTTTTAGCAGTTCAAAGCAACTTAACAACAGTCTATGACTCATTCAAACATGGAACACTTCATCAGAGCTTTCTTGCTAACAGAGTCTTTCCATCTTTCTGGTTACCCACTAAAGGGAACTTAGATGGAATTACCATGGAGAGAAAGTCCATTACAGGTGTCCTACATCTCTAGCAAGAAAAGGTCTCAAAGATCCCACAGGGGCTAAGGTCCTCACAATGGTCTCAGCTCACTACTGTCTTCTTCTCAGCTCCACACACTACTCCCCAGATCTACCCCTTCCTACTACTTATTTCCCAACTGGACAGTAAGTGGGGACCTCTAGTGGGGAACTAAACAAGGACTAACGTTGTCCTCAAAATGGGCTACATAAGAGTCCTACAACAGGTAATCTCTGAACAAGGACCTTCATGGCAGGATCACCAGGGATCACTTTAATGAAGAATGAAGATGAAAATGTCTTCAAATTGTGCTTCTGTTTTGTTACGATGCCCATAGTGGAGATGAGAAGTAGCCATGAGAACATACATATAGGCAGGTGCAGTCTATATCCTCCACTACAGGTGGTGCTCATCTGCAGTGGCAATGAAGGTGGAGCAAGAAGCCAAGAGAAACCTGCTTCCTCTATGACAAGGATCTCCAAACCACGGCCCTCCAGCTGTTGCAGAACTACACATCCCATGAGGTATTGTAAAACTCTGACATTCACAGACATGTCTGGGCATGATGGAAGTTGTAGTTCCTGAACAACGGGAGGGCCATAGTCTGGAGAACCCTGCTCTATGGTTTTCTCAATCATGGAGGGGCAGCATCCAATTGGATGTTGGCACCTCATGTGACTTTGGCGGCCATCTTGGTTCAGGCAGAGTCTATTTTAGACCCTGGCTCCTGGGATTAGCATACATTTTGCGCGTGCCTAGAGTAGGGACAAGTCACAGGTCAGGGACAGTACTTAGCATCAGGAAGAGGTTCCAGATCAGTGTGGAGAGTGCAGGGACGCACCAACCTACCTGGAAGCCTCCCCACTTAGGTACGGACCGGCCAGGTTGCATTCTGCCCCTCGATACCAACGCTATTGGGGACACTTAAAACCTTCTGCTACTTCTCATCACTGCTACATCCTGTGGGTGCTCCTGGTCGGGTTGCCTCCCCGCCAGGCTTGTTCCATATGGCTGAATTCCAGTCGAAATATACTTCAGTTTCTTTGCACTTGGACTCTGAGTGTTCTTCTGCCGCCGCACCATGCTGGACCCACCCACATACCATTACTTGTCACTCTCAGGAAGCCGGCCCAGAGCAGTGTGCAGCTGACGCTGGATCCAATGCATGTACATTGGAAGTGGCTGAGAAAAGCTGGGGGGAGATCAGCAGCACCGAGAAAACAGTGAAAACAAGCATCGCTTACAATGTAAATGAATGTATCAAACCTAAAAAAAAAAAAAATACCAAATGAAGATTTGTAGCAGCAACTGAAACAAGTAAAATATGATAATGAAAATAGGAACACCTTTTATTTTATTTTCGAGTTAAAATACACTCAGAATGTGTGAGTGTTATCCATCCCACAGCCTGCAATTTACATATAAATATATGAGAAGTGGGGCTTTGTTTACCGCAATAGCTGTAAATCATATGTATACATCACAATATTTCACAATGAAGAAACGTACAATTTAAAAACGCCAAATTATACGCCCGATTCCTCCCGGCTGTAAGCCATCGAAAATAGAACGTCTTAATGGTTTCGGAGAAAAGGAAACGTATAGACTCTTGTCAGTAATGTGTATGTTGATCCAGATATTACCATCACACATTATACTCCTTGACCCGTCGGGCCACTAAAAGAGTTAAAGTACCGCAATATTTTTCTAGCCCCCCCCCCATTATAATACATATACTGTTCTTTTATCATTATAGGTAGATCCCCGAAGAAGGGGATTTTTGAATAAAAAATAAATACGTTTAAATAAACCTTTACCCCGCAAATTGCCTGCCCATGTAATCTGAAATCCCAGCTGAAGACCTCAGATCAATGGGCAGTCAATGTCTGGGGGGGGTCACAGCCCATTCCACACCAGGTGGTGCTTCCATACCCCAAAGAGACCGCGAGTCACTCCTGTCTGGACTTTTCTCCATAGGCCCCAATTCAGAACCACTCGCCTTGTAAGTTGGGGTGTCAGGGGGCTAACACGGAAAGTAAAGTGCACAAGCAAAGACCTGGCATACTTACCAACATCCAACATGTCCATACTCGTCTGCGCAGAAATGCATGCAGATGTATTGGAATTACACCAGGGTATGCTCATGCATGCTGGCGCATGCCTATGAGCACTGGCCCGTGTCGCACGCTGCGTACGCCTATGCACACTGGCGCACGTCCCATGCTGCGCACGCTCTTGACGATTGCTGGCGCCTAATGGCCTATATAAGGACTGCAGACAGATATGTTTACCGACTGCTGGTTGATCTTCAGCTCCCTGCATTCCTTGCTCCATTGTATTCTGCATCCTTGGATCACCTGTTACCAACCTGGCTTGGCTCTGGACCCGTCTACTGCTTCTATGAATGAATGAATGAATGAATGATTTGTAAAGCGCTGCAAATGCAAACTGAATCGCCTCAAGGCGCTGATGCGTTGTGTTGTCAAGCTTCACTAGAAGAGGTAGGTCTTCAGTTTTTTCCTGAAAGCCAGATGGTTTTCTTCCATGCGGATGTGAGTCGGGAGAGAGTTCCATAGCCGAGGTCCCTGGACTGCGAATCTTCGTTCTCCCCTTGCTTTGTAGCGGTATTTGGGAACGAGGAGGAGGTTTTGGTTAGATGATCGCAGATTGCGATTCGGTGTGTAGTGTTTTATTTTCTCTCGGAGGTATTGAGGGGCGTTTCCATGTATACATTTGTGGGTGAGGCAGAGCGTCTTGAAAGTGATCCGATTCTTTACTGTTAGCCAGTGTAGGCTCCTCAATTATGGGGAGATGGACTCCCAGGGCTTTTTTCCTGTTATTAGTCTTGCCGCCGCGTTTTGAATGGCCTGTAGGCGCATAAGCTGATATTGGGGTAATCCTAGGTAAAGTGAGTTTGCGTAATCGAGATGGGAATTAATGATTGTTCCAACTACTGCTGCTTTGTCATCTTCTGGGATGAAGGGGATGAGTCTGCGTAACTTGCGGAGGAGATGGTGCGATCCACTAACTACTGATCCTATTTGCGCATCCATTGTCATTTCTGGGTCCAAGATAATTCCAAGACTTTTTGCCTTGGTGCTCGGTGAAATGGTTTGTCCGAAGATGGCGGGGGGTGTCCATTGAGTCTTGGTTTTGGGATTTTGGTTAGCGTGCAGGTAGAGAAGTTCTGTTTTTGACCCGTTGAGTTTGAGGGAACTAGTGGTCATCCAGTTATCTACTGAAGTGAGGCATTTCTCTAGTTGCTGATGGTGGTCTTTTTGTCCGGTGATCCGAAAGTAGATTTGGGTATCGTCTGCGTATGAGTGGAAGCAGAGATCTGATTTTCTGATGATATTGAGGAGAGGGCGGATGTAAATGTTGAATAGCACTGGCGACAAGGGGGAGCCCTGAGGGACTCCACAGGAGATTGCCTGGGTTTTTGAGGTAAATGCTCCTAGTTTCACTGTCTGCGAGCGATTCTCTAAGAAGGATACGAACCATTTTAGACTAGACTCTGTGGCTCCTGCTACTTCTGTGAGCCGGTCAAGTAGAGTATTGTGGTCCACTGTGTCAAATGCTGCGCTGAGGTCTAACAGTACCAGGAGACACGACTTTCCGTCATCTGCTGCTTCGAGTGCATCCTGGCTCTGACCTTGGCTTGTTCCCACGGACTCTGCTCTTGTTGATGCCCTGTGCATGACCCTGGCTTGCTCCTGACGACGCTTCTGGTACTCTCCTGCCTGACTACCGTATCTGACATTTGGCTCAAGTTCCTGACCAGTTCTGCCCAGCCCTGCCAGCCAGACCTGTCTGCTTGCCAGAAGTGCCACCCTGGAGCAGCTGCTACTTCAGCCCCACCCTGTCTGCAGACAGATATGTTGACCAGTTGCTGGTTGATCTTCAGCTCCCGGCATTCCTTGCTCCATTGTATTCTGCATCCTTGGATCACCTGTTACCAACCTGGCTTGCCTCTGGACCCGTCTACTGCTTCCCTCCTGGCTCTGACCTTGGCTTGTTCCCATGGACTCTGCTCTTGTTGATGCCCTGTGCCTGACCCGGGCTTGCTCCTGACAATGCTTCTGGTACTCTCCTGCCTGAATACCATATCTGACATTTGGCTCAAGTTCCTAACCAGTTCTGCCCAGCCCTGCCAGCCAGTCCCGTCTGCTTGCCCGGAGTGCCACCCTGATGTAGCTGCTACTTCAGCCCCACCCTGTCTTCATAAGGCTCTGCATTACATTGGACTCAACCAGAAACCACACAACTGGCAGTCCATGCTTCTTTGGGCTCAGCATCTCCTGTCACCACCTTCAGGGAAGCTTTGCACTTACCTGCAAGGGAAGTCCTCTCGTCACTTCAAGTCTCTGACCAGTTACGTGACAAGGCGGTTGCCAGAGCACCGTTCTTCAGCCACTGGAAGCTGAGTGAGCGGTAGAGCGGTGTTGTATATTCACATGACAAGGGGTTAGTACCCCTTGCCCCTGTGTACTATGAGTGGGGTTAGCTTTATCCCTTATAATCCAAGGCTGGGCCAGTTTTGGGGTTGATGGGAAAAGTGTTGCCTACAGAACACCATTATGTACGGTTGTAGCCCAAGTGTAGTATGCCCTTTGGGGCCGGACCAATAGAAGCTCCATCAGAGAACCCATCTAAGGGAACCTACAGTGGGAGAACTGGAAGTGCTGGTTGGCATCCTTGTGTTAAAGTTGAGTTTAAAGTGTGCAATGTTATTGATGTTGGTTGCAAGAAGATACATTTGTTATTGTGTATGGCAAGGAAAAGCATGCTCTGTTTATCTTGACAGTAAAGTGTTGAAATGGCTAATCGTGTGGACAATCATTATTTTCGGGAGGTGGGCCTCAGGCGGGAAGCATGTGAGTGAATAGGATGGTGGAGTTCCTCCACATTACAGATGCATGGCACTCTATCTCGCTTCTGTTGCAGGAAGACGGTGGGCTGGGCCCATGGCCAGCATTGCTGGCAGCGAATCAGAGCCCTGTAGGCTCAACATCATTAGGAATTTAGCGCTATAAAAATTTAATTATGCACATCCAGGAGCACCTACCTGGAGAAGTTAGTTTGACTGGGGTGGGTCTAGAAAGCTCGGGTTGGGTGTTGGGGGGGGAGGGGGGGCTGGATACAGCAAGGATTTCGAGTGGGGTAGCTGAGTTTAGTTAATTGGTGGATTTAGATTTGGGGGAGGAGCTATTGTGGTAAAACTGGCAGCAACTGACAATGGATTTTACATAGTAGAGGAACGGAAGCCATGTGTTCCAGCCTCCCATAACTTACCTTGTCTGTTCTTAGTTGTGTGGCATCAGAAGGAGGGACGCAAATGGTTCAGCAGCTGGTGGCCATTGGTCTTCTTTGACAGGCTCATGGACAATGACCCACCTGACTCAATGACGAAGACTTGGAGAATGATGGAGGAGGAGGTGGTATGAGGGGTTTGTTGGAGCCATGGGGGCAATATTGGGCTATAGAAAGTACCCATCCTCCCTTTACCGTGCGATCGTGCCTCTAACTGTCAGATGCGTGCAGATAAACTTACACGTGTGTTCTTGTAGGAGGCCTCTTCTCCCACTCAACATGAACCATTTCTATGTATTCTGTATGAAAATTCTTCCTGATATCACAAATCAGACCAGATCTCCTCTCCGGCACACGCAGGCATCACCACTTGCTGCTACTGAGTAATGTTCCATGCCAGAGCCTTATACAACTTTCATTTGTCCAAACAATTAAAAGAGTCCGACCACGGCTGATGGATTGTGGCGAGGAGCTGACATCACCCCGCCATGGAGAACTCTGAGGAACTCTTCTCTGCTCAGCAATCAATAAAGTCCCATTGTTTTATATGGGAGGGGAGTGAGAAGGGGGAGGGGGCAAAAAGGAGAGAGAAGGAATGGGAGAGAAAGAGGGAGGGAGGACGGGGTGTAAGGAGGAAAAAGGGGAGAAGGGAGGGAGAAGGGAGGGAGAAGAGGAGAGGAGAGGATAGAGAAGAAGAGAGTGGAGAGGGGGAGAAGAAATACAGAGGGGAGAGAGAGCGAGAGAGAGGAAAGGAGAAAAGGTAGACAGTAGAGGGGGGAAAGAGGGAGGGAGAGGGAAAGGGAGAGGAGAGAGAGAGAGAGAGAGAGAGAGAAAGAGAGGAGAGGAGAAAATGGAGAGAAGGGAGACGGTAGAGGGGAGAGGGGGGAGGGAGAGGAGAGAGAGGAGAGGAGAGAGAGAGAGGGAGAAGAGGAGAGAGAAGAAGAGTGGAGAGGGGGAGAAGGAAGACAGAGGGAAGAGAGAGCGAGAGAGAGGAAAGGAGAAAAGGTAGACAGTAGAGGAGAGAAAGAGGGAGGGAGAGGGAAAGGGAGACGAGAGAGAGAGAGAGAGAGAGAGAGAGAGGGAAAGAGAGGAGAGGAGAAAGGGGAGAGAGAGGGAGAAGAGAAAAGAGAAGAAGAGCGGAGAGGAGAGAGGGGGAGAAGGGAGACAGTAGAAGGGAGAGAGAGAGGGAGAGGAGAGAGAGAGAAAGAGTACAGGAGAGGAGATGAGAAAGGGGGAGGAAGAGGAGAGAGAAGAAGAGCGGAGAGGAGACAGGGGGAGAAGGTTGACAGAGGGGAGAGAGAGAACAAGAGAGAGGAAAGGAGAAAAGGGGAGAAGGTAGAGGGGATAGAGAGAGGGAAAGAGAGGAGAGGAGAAAGGGGAGGGAGAGGAGAGAGCGAGAGAGAAGGGCAGAGGAGAAAGGGGGAGAGAGAGGGAGAAGAGAAAAGAGAAGAAGAGCGGAGAGGAGAGAGGGGGAGAAGGGTGATAGAGGGGAGAGAGAGGAGAAGGGTGACAGAGGGGAGAGAGAGAAGAGAGGAGAGGAAAGGGGGAGAAGGAAGACAGTAGATGGGGAGAGAGAGGAAGGGAGAGGAGGAGAGATGAGAGACAGAGAGAAGAGGAGAGGAGAACAGAGGAGAGGAGAACAGAGGAGAGGAGAGAAGAGAAGAGGAGAGGAGAAAGGGAGAGAAGGGAGACGGTAGAGGGGAGAGGGGGGAGGGAGAGGAGAAGAAAATGGGCAGAAGGGAGACAGTAGAGGGGAGAGAGAGGGAGGGAGAGGAAGAGAGAGGAGAGAAGAGAAGAGAAGAGGAGAAAGGGAGAGAATGGAGACAATAGAGGAGAGAGAAGGGAAGGGAGAGGAGGAGAGTGGAAGAAAGAGGAGAGTGTGAGAGAAAATGAGAGGAGAAGAGAAGAGAGGAGAGGAAAAAAGGAGAGAAGGGAGGCCTTAGAGGGGACAGAGGGGAAGGGATAGGAGGAGGGAGGAAGAGAGAGGAGAGACAGAGAGTAGAGGAGAAAGGGAGAGAAGGGAGACAATAGAGGGTAGAGAGGAGAAGGGAGAGTAGGAGAGAGGAAGAGAGAGGAGAGACAGAGAGTAGAGGAGAGGAGAAGAGAGGAGAAAGGGAGAGAAGGGAGACCGTAGAGGGGATAGAGGGGAAGGGTGAGGAGGAGAGAGGAAGAGAGAGGAGAGACAGAGAGGAGAAGAGAGGAGACAAGGAGAGAAGGGAGACCGTAGAGGGGAGAGAGGGGAAGGGAGAGAAGGAGAGAGCAATAGATAGGAGAGACAGAGAGGACAGGACAGGAGAGGAGAGGAGAGGAGAGGAGAGGAGAGGAGAGGAGAGGAGAGGAAAAAGGGAGAGAAGGGAGACAGTATAGGGGAGAGAGTGAGATTGGCCAATAGGAACACTGCTGTCCAGAAACACTTGAATGACAGCTCCGAGCCTTCTGGGGCTGATGACATCACATCTAAGATGGCGGCACTCAGCGGCAGTCTCGGGGCTTTTGGATGTCTACCAAAGAGAGGAATTTCCATGTAAATGAGATCCATAAACTGTATGAATTGTACATATAATCTCGTGGGAAGATTGATGGTGGAATGAAAGGTGATGACAGGTCCACTTTATATGGGGCATTCTCCTATAGAGAGGTCTGTACATCCTACCAGAATTCGATATTTGGACAGATGGAGTCGATCGCCCCGACTACTTAACAAGCGTCTTTCATTTTATTAAAGTCAAACTAAAAATAAAAGTGAAAACTTTCTAGACAACCTTGAATTAGGAGAGCCGCGGAGAAAACTATATTTCACGACTGATTAGGAGTGATTATCGATTTTTTTTTTTCAGTAATTAATCCGGGCTCCACGTGTGCGTCCCGGACATGGCGCCAAAGAGTCACCCCCCCCTCCTCCCGCCGCATTGTTCCGGGGCGCATGGTGTCATCGCCCCATTTCCTGCGCTCTGCAGGTGGCGGGAGATTCTGCAATAAACAGTTCTTTTCTCCCCGTGCCCAGCTCCTGCCAAGCGAGACGCCAGTGTTGTGGCTATTTATTAGCCGTTAATTGCATGACAGATCGCTATTGACGAGCACTCAGTGGATGGCAGATGGCCAATGAGACTTAAAGTGTTGTGAGTTCCCTGCCCCCCCCCCCCTCTCCCCCCCAACCCTTCCCGCAGCCGGCAACGAAAATCTTTAAAGCATTTAATCCAATGTCAAACGCTGCGCTGGCCGCGGCCGAGCTGCCAAAGGGAGCTGCAGGTATTAATGGAAGAGAGGTGAAGCCCTGAGATAAAAAAGAATTGCGGGAGCAGCCGGGGCCCATGCAGCGCCTTTTATTAGATGTATTCTGATATAATCCCGGTGGTAGGAGCCGGGGCCGCCAGGAAATGTTCTCTCCGCGTTCCCCCCGCGGCTCGGACTGTTTAATGTAACGTGCCGACGCCGAAACTCATTTCATTTAAAGGGGTCGCGTCTGGCGGGATGTTCGCCCTTCATCGGCACGGAGCCTGAAGTGACTATCGGGAGCAACGGAAAAAAACATTTTAGATTTCTCTGGCCCCTTAGATGTCGTATTTTACCGATCTGCAAAAGAAGAAGAAGAAGAAGAAGACGGAAAGATCAGAGAAGAACTTCAAAAGCAACATTTCCAAGAGACGCCCGGGACTTCAGAGCCCTATTCACCGGAAAAATGGAGGACACATAATTATCCACTTAAGGACCCCGCCTTTTTTTTCTGACATTTGTTGTTTACAAGTAAAAATCGTTTTTTTCTTTTTGCTAGAAAATGACTTAGAACACACGAACGTATATTTGAGCAAAAAATGGCGGGAGTTGCAAATTTTTTTTATGTCACAGGGTTTTCGCGCTGCGGTTTTTCAAACGCAATTTTTTTGGGGAAAAAATACACCTTAATGAATAAAAAAAAACAAAAACCATAATAAATATACCCCAATTTTTTTATATAATATGAAAGATGATGTTACGCTGAGTAATTAGATACCTAACATGTCACGCTTTAAAATTGCGCACTCTTGTGGAATGGCGCCAAACTACAATACTTAACCACTTCCATACCGGGCCTATTCTGGCACTCCTCTCCTACATGTGAAAATCATCATTTTTTTGCTAGAAAATTACTCAGAACCCCAAAACACTTCATATGTTTTTTTAGCAGACACCCTAGGGAATAAGATGGCGGTCGTTGCAATTTTTTTTTTTTATGTCGCAGGGTTTTTGCGCTGTGGTTTTTCAAACGCAATTTTTTGGGGAAAAAATACACTTTAATGAATAAAAAAAACAAAAAACATAATATATATATATATATATATATATATATATATATATACCCCATTTTTTTTATATAATATGAAATATGATGTTATGCTGAGTAATTAGATACCTAATATGTCATGCTTTAAAATTGCGCAGTCTTGTGGAATGGCGCCAAACTACGATACTTAAACACTTCCATACCGGGCCTATTCTGGCACTCCTCTCCTACATGTATAATTCTTTTGCTATAAAACTACTCAGAACCCCCCCAAACATTGTATATTTTTTTTAGCAAACACCCTAGGGAATAAGATGGCGGTTGTTGCAACTTTTTATGTTACCGCGGTATTTGCGCAACAATTTTTCAAACGTGTTTTTTTTTTTTTTAAAAAAAAACAAAAAAATAAACAAAAACCATAATAAATATACCCCAATTTTTTTTTATATAATATGAAAGATGATGTTACGCTGGGTAAATAGATACCTAACATGTCACGCTTTAAAATTGCGCACGCTTGTGGAATGGCGCCAAACTACGATACTTAACCACTTCCATACCGGGCCTATTCTAGCACTCCTCTTCTACATGTAAAAATCATCATTTTTTTTGCTAGAAAATGACTCAGAACCCCTAAACACTATATATGTTTTTTTAGCAGACACCCTAGGGAATAAAATGGCGGCCGTTGCAATTTTTTTTTTATTATGTTGCAGGGTTTTTGAGCTGCGGTTTTAAAAATCATAATTTTTTTTGCTAGAAAATTACTCAGAACCCCCAAACATTATATATGTTTTTTTATCAGACACCCTAGGGAATAAGATGTCAGTCAGTGCAACTTTTTATTTTACGCAGTATTTGCACAACAATTTTTCAAACGTGTTTTTTAAGAAAAAAACAAAAAAGATAATAAATATACCCCAATTTTTTTAATATAATTTGAAAGATGATGTTATGCCGAGTAAATTGCACTCTTGTGAAATGGCGCCAAACTTTGGTACTTAAAAATCTCCATAGGCAACGCTTAAAATTTTTTTACAGGTTACATGTTTACAGTGGAGGTATTTTGCTAGAATTATCGCTCTCGCTCTAACGCATGTCCCTTTAAAAAAAAAATATGATTACTCTTGTTGCTATCACAAGGAATGTAATATCCTTTGCGGTGACAATACAGCATAACAGGTCCTCTTTATGGAGAGATTTGGGTGTCTAAAAGACACCAGATCTCTCCTCTACCCTTAAAAGCAAAAAGATCAAAAAAACAAAAACAAAAAACAAAACATTTTTTATCTTTTGCTTTAAGAAGACAAAAACAAAAACACGTTTACATGGCCCGTAAACTGCACGTGACGTCATGACGTCGCTCCGGTCCTCCAAGGGCATAGAGATGAGTGGTGGCCATTGTGCCATCACTTATCTGTATGGGAAAACAGTGCCGACCCTGGATGGTCCCCGGGCTCAGCTATCGGTAAGAATTATCAATCAGTGGAGGGGGGATTGTTAGATGGACTGGAAGATTTGGATGGACTTTACATAAGTGATTAACAATTTAAAGCCCAACTCCAGCTAACTCCTATTACAGAGTTATAGCCATAGATATATTTTCTTTACCTGAGAATACATTGTATCCTCCAGTATATATCTGAGAATACATTGTATCCCCCCCCCAGTATATATCTGAGAATACATTGTATCCCCCCCCCAGTATATACCTGAGAATACATTGTATCCCCCCCCAGTATATACCTGAGAATACATTGTATCCCCCCCCCAGTATATACCTGAGAATACATTGTATCCCCCCCCCAGTATATACCTAAGAATACATTGTATCGCCCCCCCCCCCGTATATACCTGAGAATACATTGTATCCCTCCAGTATATACCTGAAAATACATTGTATCCTCCCCAGTATATACCTAAGAATACATTGTATCCTCCCCAGTATATACCTGAGAATGCATTGTATCCCCCCCCCAGTATATACCTGAGATTACATTGTATCCCTCCAGTAGGGATGAGCCGAACACCCCCCGGTTCGGTTCGCACCAGAACCCGCGAACGGACCGAAAGTTCGCACGAACGTTAGAACCCCATTGACGTCTATGGGACTCGAACGTTCGAAATCAAAAGTGCTCATTTTAAAGACTAATTTGCATGGTATTGTCCTAAAAAGGGTTTGGGGACCCGGGTCCTACCCCAGGGGACATGTATCAATGCAAAAAAAACTTTTAAAAACGGCCGTTTTTTCGGGAGCAGTGATTTTAATGATGCTTAAAGTAAAAAAAAAAAAGTGAAATATTCCTTTAAATATCGTACCTGGGGGGTGTCTATAGTATGCCTGTAAAGTGACGCGTGTTTCCCATGTTTAGAACAGTCCCTGCACCAAATGTCATTTTTAAAGGAAAAAATCTCATTTAAAACTGCTTGCGGGTTTAATGTCATGTCGGGTCATGGCAATATGGATGAAAATCAGTGAGACAAACGGCATGGGTACCCCCCAGTCCATTACCAGTCCCTTTGGGTCTTGTATGGATATTAAGGGGAACCCCGCACCCAAATTAAAATAAGGAAAGGTGTGGGGCCACCAGGCCCTATATACTCTGAACAGCAGTATACAGGCGGTGCAAACAAGACAGGGACTGTAGGTTTGTTGTTAAGTAGAATCTCTTTGTAATTTTGAACATTTTTAACGTGTTTAGCTCCAGCCAAAAAATCTTTTCTAAGCTTTTTGGAAAACATAGGGAAGGGTTATCACCCCTGTGACATTTGTTTTGCTGTCTTTCCTCCTCTTCAGAAGATTTCACCTCACTTTTTTGTCCCAATGAAAAATGTTTTTTGAAAATTTGGGTTTTTTTGTGGAACAAGGATTGGAAAGCATCAGTGGAAAGGAGAACTTGTTTTCCCATATTAACTCTTACAGGAGAGAATTTCCCTTCCTAGGGGTAGATTTCATCTCACTTCCTGTTGTCTCCTTCCGTTTGCAAGTAGGAGTCGTTTGTAAGTTAGATGTTTGAAAGTAGGGTCCTGCCCTATATACTCAGCAGAAATTTGGGCCTTAGGTGTTGCTGTGGCCACAACACTGTAAGCCCTCACAGGGCCCTGCTGTGAAATATTAGATCAAGAATTGTAATTACATGCCCCTGTTGAACAGGAGCTGAAAAATTAGGCCTTAGGCACTGGTGCTGGTGCCACAACACTGCAACCCCTCACAGACACTCTAGTTGGAACGCAGGAACGAGCCCTGCTGCAAATTATTGCTTCAAAAATTGTAATTACACGCCCCTGTTAGACAGGGGCAGAAAAATTGGGCCTTAGGCACTGGTGCTGGTGCCACAACACTGCAACCCCTCACAGACACTCTAGTTGGAACGCAGGAACGAGCCCTGCTGCAAATTATTGCTTCAAAAATTGTAATTACACGCCCCTGTTAGACAGGGGCAGAAAAATTGGGCCTTAGGCACTGGTGCTGGTGCCACAACACTGCAACCCCTCACAGACACTCTAGTTGGAACGCAGGAACGAGCCCTGCTGCAAAGTATTGCATCAAAAATTGTAATTACACGCCCCTGTTAGACAGGGGCAGAAAAATTGGGCCTTAGGCACTGGTGCTGGTGCCACAACACTGCAACAAGCTATCAGCGTGATGATTGAGGAGGAAGAGGATAATTACTCAGGGATAGTCACTCAGCATCAGCATAGGCAGTCTTTGAAGGGATCTGAGATTTCAAAAAAAATTATTCGGTTACATCAGCATCAGGTGCTTGGTAGCTGGTGGTGATCCAAGACTCATTCATTTTTATGAAGGTCAGCCGATCGACCGAGTCGGTGGACAGACGCACCCTGTGATCGGTTACCACGCCTCCAGCAGCACTGAATGTGCGTTCCGAAAGAACGCTGGATGCAGGACAGGCCAGTAGCTCAATTGCATACTGTGCAAGCTCTGGCCAGTGATCCATCCTCAAGACCCAGTAACCCAGAGGATTTTCGGTGGGAAAGGTGTCCAAGTCTGATCTTGCCCCTAGGTATTCCTGCACCATGTAAAACAGACGCTGGCGATGGTTGCTGGAACCGATCATACCTTGGGGCTGCGGACCAAAAAATTGTCTGAACGCATCGGTCAGACGGCCACCTTCTCCACCGCTCCTTCTTTGACTGACCGAAGCCTCAGCAACACGTTGTCCAGAAACAGGAGTTTGTAAACTCCCAGTCTCTGGGAACGCGTTGCACAGACCTTTCTGCAAGGCCTCCCGAAGATGTTTCATCCTCTGCTCCCTCTGCGATGGCAAGATAAGGTCTGCAACCTTACCCTTGTAACGTGGATCAAGGAGGGTTGCCAGCCAGTATTGGTCCTTCTCCTTGATACCACGAATACGAGGATCCTTACGCAGGCTTTGCAGGATCAGGGAGGCCATGCAGCGTAGGTTTGCTGAGGCATTCGGTCCGGAGTCCTCTGGGTCACTAAGAACGACATGGTCCGCAGCCACCTCCTCCCAGCCACGTACAAGTCCATGTGTTTCTTGGGACTGATCCCTTAAAGACTGCTGCTGATGCTGAGTGCCAGGCTCCACCTCCATACTGACACAATCTTCCTCCTCCTCCTCTTCCTCCTCGTCCTCTTCCTGTGTGATCGGCGGGCACGCAGGAACACTGTCTGGATAAAGGGGGCCTTGAGAGCTAAGGAAGTCCTCCTCTTCCTGCCTCTGTTCTGCCTCAAGTGCCCTGTCCATTATTCCACGCAGCGTGTGCTCCAACAGGTGGACAAGGGGGACAGTGTCACTGATGCATGCACTGTCACTGCTCACCATCCTCGTGGCCTCCTCGAATGGTGACAGGACAGTGCATGCATCCCTGATCATGGCCCACTGGCGTGGGGAAAAAAAACCAAGCTCCCCTGACCCTGTCCTGGTGCCATAGTCGCACAGGTACTCATTTATGGCCCTCTGCTGCGTGTGCAGCCGCTGCAGCATGGCCAACGTTGAGTTCCACCTGGTGGGCATGTCACAGATTAGGCGGTTCTTGGGCAGGTTAAACTCCTTTTGGAGGTCCGTCAGCCGAGCACTGGCATTATATGACCGGCGGAAATGCACACAGACTTTCCTGGCCTGCCTCAGGACATCCTGTAAGCCCGGGTACCTGCCCAAGAACCGCTGCACCACCAAGTTAAGGACGTGAGCCAAACAGGGCACATGGGTCATTTGTCCCTGTCGGAGGGCAGAGAGGAGGTTGGTGCCATTGTCGCAAACCACCATTCCTGCCTTAAGTTGGCGTGGCGTCAACCACCTCTGAACCTGCCCCTGCAGAGCTGACAGAACCTCTGCCCCAGTGTGGCTCCTGTCCCCCAAGCACACCAGCTCAAGCACCGCATGGCATCTTTTGGCCTGCGTACTTGCGTAGCCCCTTGAACGCCTACGGAGCACCGCTGGTTCCGAGGAAGAGGCCATGGAGGAAGAAGAAGAGGAGGGGGTGGAGGAGAGAGGTGTGTCACAATCAGCATTTTGGAGGCGTGGTGGCGGAACAACCTCCAACACTACTGCACCTTGTCCTGCATCCTTCCCAGCTGCCAGCAGAGTCACCCAATGCGCCGTGAAACTTAGGTAACGTCCCTGTCCATGCCTGCTGGACCATGAGTCAGCGGTAATATGCACCTTACCGCTGACCGCCCTGTCCAGCGAGGCATGGACATTGCCTTCCACATGCCGGTAGAGAGCCGGAATCGCCTTCCGTGAGAAAAAGTGGCGTTTGGGTACCTGCCACTGAGGAACCGCACATTCCACAAACTCACGGAAGGGGGCAGAGTCTACCAACTGAAAAGGCAGCAGTTGAAGTGCTAGCAATTTTGCCAAGCTAGCATTCAACCGCTGGGCATGTGGATGGCTGGGAGCAAACTTCTTTCGGCGGTGCAGCAGCTGGGGCAGGGAAATTTGCCTGGTACAATCTGACGTCGGTGTACCAAAAGCAGATTGCCCACAAGTACTTGGCTGTGACACACCTAATTCTACACCTTCATTCCTCTCACTGCAGGTCTCAGAGAGGACTGAAGGTCTAGTGGGGTTGGAAATCTCAGCTGATGAGGAGCAAGGAGAGATCCTCTTTGTTCTTTGGTGTGGGTCTTTTAGATACGCTTGCCAACGAACTGCATGGCAGGTCAACATATGTCTGGTCAAGCATGTGGTACCCAAGCGGGAGATATTTTGGCCACG
Source organism: Aquarana catesbeiana (assembly GCF_042186555.1). Classification (NCBI taxonomy): domain Eukaryota; kingdom Metazoa; phylum Chordata; class Amphibia; order Anura; family Ranidae; genus Aquarana; species Aquarana catesbeiana. The sequence goes on along the minus strand of NC_133330.1, from coordinate 3,718,392 downwards.
CGAGATACGCTTGAGACATATGTTGCAAATAGCAGCGGTGCGATCTGATGCACTCGTCTCAAAAAAGGCCCACACCAAAGAACTTTTTGAATAACGCGCAGAGACTGCAGCGCCCTGCACATGTGGAGCTTTGGGGTGTGATGCAGTCAATGTGCTGCCCTTAGGCTGGCCCCTGGAGGGCATCCTGCCTCGTTGGTGATGTGCTGCCGCCTCCTCCTCCTCCTCCTCCTCCTCCTCCTCCTCCTCCTCCTCCTCTCTCCTATCAGGCACCCACGTTGAGTCAGTGACCTCATCATCCCCTCCCTCCTCATCACTGGAGCAAACCTGGCAGTATGCTGCAGCAGGGGGAGCATGACTGCCAGATTGCTGTCCTTCTTGGGCACCCCCTCTGTCCGCGCTCATGTTACTGCCTTCATCGAGCTCAGTATCGTCATCAGAGCCTTCCAAACGCTGGGCATCCTCCTGGAGCATGTACCCAACACTGTGGTCAAACAGTTCGAGGGAATCCTCATGAGGACATGGTGGAGCTAGGGAAGGAGTCACTGATGACATTGAGCTGAGGGAAGAGGCCGCTGCTTTGCCAGACAAAGCACCCTGGGCATGGGTGAGAGAGGATGAGGAGGATGAGGACGGCTTGGTCATCCACTCGACCAAGTCTTCCGCATGTTGCGGCTCAACATGGCCAGCTGCCGAAAAAAAGGCCAAGCGTGTCCCATGGCCACGTGCTGATGAGGATGCACCGTCTCCACGACCAGCACTAGACACAGAGCCTGCTTGCCCTCTCTTATTGGCTTGTGACTGTCTGCCTCTCCTTCTTGGCCTTCCAGACATACTAATGGCCTGTAGCTGCACTAAGCTGGGATAGAACACCTGTAATTTTCTTCAAGTAGCTTTATATACTGTAACCAGACAAGCCTGCCTGTCAGTAGGAAGATAAGAGGAACGGATCTAGCTGAACACTGTGAGCAGGACGCACTGTACTAAATGTAAATAGTCTAGCTGCCTGACCGTGGTACTAATAGGATCAAATAGAACACCTGTAATTTTCTTCAGGTAGCTTTATATACTGTAACCAGACAAGCCTGCCTGTCATTAGGAAGATAACAGGAACGGATCTAGCTGTACACTGTGAGCAGGACGCACTGTACTAAATGTAAATAGTCTAGCTGCCTGACCGTGGTACTAATAGGATCAAATAGAACACCTGTAATTTTCTTCAGGTAGCTTTATATACTGTAACCAGACAAGCCTGCCTGTCAGTAGGAAGATAACAGGAACGGATCTAGCTGTACACTGTGAGCAGGACGCACTGTACTAAATGTAAATAGTCTAGCTGCCTGACCGTGGTACTAATAGGATCAAATAGAACACCTGTAATTTTCTTCAGGTAGCTTTATATACTGTAACCAGACAAGCCTGCCTGTCAGTAGGAAGATAACAGGAACGGATCTAGCTGTACACTGTGAGCAGGACGCACTGTACTAAATGTAAATAGTCTAGCTGCCTGACCGTGGTACTAATAGGATCAAATAGAACACCTGTAATTTTCTTCAGGTAGCTTTATATACTGTAACCAGACAAGCCTGCCTGTCAGTAGGAAGATAACAGGAACGGATCTAGCTGTACACTGTGAGCAGGACGCACTGTACTAAATGTAAATAGTCTAGCTGCCTGACCGTGGTACTAATAGGATCAAATAGAACACCTGTAATTTTCTTCAGGTAGCTTTATATACTGTAACCAGACAAGCCTGCCTGTCAGTAGGAAGATAACAGGAACGGATCTAGCTGTACACTGTGAGCAGGACGCACTGTACTAAATGTAAATAGTCTAGCTGCCTGACCGTGGTACTAATAGGATCAAATAGAACACCTGTAATTTTCTTCAGGTAGCTTTATATACTGTAACCAGACAAGCCTGCCTGTCAGTAGGAAGATAACAGGAACGGATCTAGCTGTACACTGTGAGCAGGACGCACTGTACTAAATGTAAATAGTCTAGCTGCCTGACCGTGGTACTAATAGGATCAAATAGAACACCTGTAATTTTCTTCAGGTAGCTTTATATACTGTAACCAGACAAGCCTGCCTGTCAGTAGGAAGATAACAGGAACGGATCTAGCTGTACACTGTGAGCAGGACGCACTGTACTAAATGTAAATAGTCTAGCTGCCTGACCGTGGTACTAATAGGATCAAATAGAACACCTGTAATTTTCTTCAGGTAGCTTTATATACTGTAACCAGACAAGCCTGCCTGTCAGTAGGAAGATAACAGGAACGGATCTAGCTGAACACTGTGAGCAGGACGCACTGTACTAAATGTAAATAGTCTAGCTGCCTGACCGTGGTACTAATAGGATCAAATAGAACACCTGTAATTTTCTTCAGGTAGCTTTATATACTGTAACCAGACAAGCCTGCCGGTCAGTAGGAATTTAACAGGAACGGATCTAGCTGAACACTGTGAGCAGGACGCACTGCATTAAATGTAAATAGTCTAGATAGAAGATAACAGGAACAGATCTAGCTAAACTGAATACAGTGTATATATATATATGCAACACCTGGGATGCATATATATACACAATACACTGTAAGTGCAGCTAACTGACTGACTGTTCTGCCTAATCTATCTAACTCAAATCAAATGACACTGTCTCTCTCTCTCTCTATCTCTCAGCACACCGGAACACACACTACACAGGGCCGCCGTGCAGGCGGCCTTATATAGTGTGGGGTGTGTACTAAATCCCCTGAGCCATAATTGGCCAAAGCCACCCTGGCTTTGGCCAATTACAGCTCTCTCTACTGACAGCGCTGTGATTGGCCAAGCATGCGGGTCATAGTGCATGCTTGGCCAATCATCAGCCAGCAATGCACTGCGATGCCGCAGTGAATTATGGGCCGTGACGCGCCACACGAATTTAGCGCGAACGGCCCATAACGTTCGCAATTCGGCGAACGATCGAACAGCCGATGTTCGAGTCGAACATGGGTTCGACTCGAACACGAAGCTCATCCCTACCCTCCAGTATATACCTGAGAATATATTGTATCCCCACCCATATATACCTGAGAATACATTGTATCCCCACCCATATATACCTGAGAATACATTGTATCCCCCCAGTATATACCTGAGAATACATTGTATCCCCCCCCCCACAGTATATACCTGAGAATACATTGTATCCCCCCCAGTATATACCTGAGAATACATTGTATCCCCCGGTATATACCTGAGAATACATTGTATCCCCCCGGTATATACCTGAGAATACATTGTATCCCCCCAGTATATACCTGAGAATACATTGTATCCCCCCCAGTATATACCTGAGAATACATTGTATCCCCCCCAGTATATACCTGAGAATACATTGTATCCCCCCCAGTGTATACCTGAGAATACATTGTATCCCCCCAGTATATACCTGAGAATACATTGTATCCCCCCCCGTATATACCTGAGAATACATTGTATCCCCCCCCCCCGCATATATACCTGAGAATACATTGTATCCCCCCCAGTATATACCTGAGAATACATTGTATCCCCCCCCAGTATATACCTGAGAATACATTGTATCCCCCCGTATATATCTGAGAATACATCATATCCCCCCCAGTATATACCTGAGAATACATTGTATCCCCCCCAGTATATACCTGAGAATACATTGTATCTCCCCCAGTATATACCTGAGAATACATTGTATCCCCCCCCCCAGTATATACCTGAGAATACATTGTATCCCCCCCAGTATATACCTGAGAATACATTGTATCCCCCCAGTATATACCTGAGAATACATTGTATCCCCCCCAGTATATACCTGAGAATACATTGTATCCCCCCCCCGTATATACCTGAGAAAACATTGTATCCCCCCAGTATATACCTGAGAATACATTGTATCCCCCCAGTATATACCTGAGAATACATTGTATCCCCCCCAGTATATATCTGAGAATACATTGTATCCCCCCCAGTATATACCTGAGAATACATTGTATCCCCCCCCGTATATACCTGAGAATACATTGTATCCCCCCAGTATATATCTGAGAATACATTGTATTCCCCCAGTATATACCTGAGAATACATTGTATCCCCCCAGTATATACCTGAGAATACATTGTATTCCCCCCCGTATATACCTGAGAATACATTGTATCCCCCCCCCGCATATATACCTGAGAATACATTGTATCCCCCCCAGTATATACCTGAGAATACATTGTATCCCCCCCCAGTATATACCTGAGAATATATTGTATCCCCCCGTATATATCTGAGAATACATCATATCCCCCCCAGTATATACCTGAGAATACATTGTATCCCCCCCAGTATATACCTGAGAATACATTGTATCTCCCCCAGTATATACCTGAGAATACATTGTATCCCCCCCCCCAGTATATACCTGAGAATACATTGTATCCCCCCAGTATATACCTGAGAATACATTGTATCCCCCCCAGTATATACCTGAGAATACATTGTATCCCCCCCCCCAGTATATACCTGAGAATACATTGTATCCCCCCCAGTATATACCTGAGAAAACATTGTATCCCCCCCAGTATATACCTGAGAATACATTGTATCCCCCCCCCAGTATATACCTGAGAATACATTGTATCCCCCCCAGTATATACCTGAGAATACATTGTATCCCCCCCCCGTATATACCTGAGAATACATTGTATCCCCCCAGTATATATCTGAGAATACATTGTATTCCCCCCCGTATATACCTGAGAATACATTGTATCCCCCCAGTATATACCTGAGAATACATTGTATTCCCCCCCGTATATACCTGAGAATACATTGTATTCCCCCCCGTATATACCTGAGAATACATTGTATCCCCCCAGTATATACCTGAGAATACATTGTATCCCCCCAGTATATACCTGAGAATACATTGTATTCCCCCCCGTATATACCTGAGAATACATTGTATTCCCCCCCGTATATACCTGAGAATACATTGTATCCCCCCAGTATATACCTGAGAATACATTGTATTCCCCCCAGTATATACCTGAGAATACATTGTATTCCCCCCCGTATATACCTGAGAATACATTGTATCCCCCCCAGTATATACCTGAGAATACATTGTATCCCCCCCAGTATATACCTGAGAATACATTGTATCCCCCCAGTATATACCTGAGAATACATTGTATCCCCCCAGTATATACCTGAGAATACATTGTATCCCCCCCAGTATATACCTGAGAATACATTGTATCCCCCCAGTATATACCTGAGAATACATTGTATTGCTTCCACTGCAATCACTCTTTCTCTATCTTTTTGCAAGTCTACATATACATTCCTAAAATATCACCATATAAAGATACACTGCTTTTTTTTTCTACAAAAAGTGACATGTTTCATTGCTGATCCCTGGTGTGGGACTGGTATACTGGCGGCGAGCCACTGTGTTGTTTCCAGTTGTGGACTGTTTGCATTTACTTTTCTTTATTTAATTTTGAAAACAAAAAAGAAATGTTTTACTTTTACATGCGGCTGGCTGGTGACCCCGCCTTCCCGTATCACAATATTTACAAAATAAACAGAGAAAAGATGATTTTAGAAGACAGATGTGATTCCATTCATCTAACTTTCCAATGACTCCGCATTCCCTCGAACTTTTCTTCCGGCATCCCGGTAAATGACAGGTTCACTTCATAACTTCTCATTTGCGGTTTATCGTCAGACTCCGGCGCCCTTCGGAGCGTTGGTTAATAAGCGCGGCGTGCATTAAGCTGACGATTGCGCTCGATTTCACATATCCGGTTTTGGCTGACAGTAAGTAATTCACATATCACCCGGAACGCCTTTCCCTTCCACAGATCTGACACATCCGTCTTGCAGGAATCTTCCCGGTAATTAGTATGCACAAGGGGTGGTATAATGGAGATTAAATGAAGGCGCCCGCTAATACTTCATCAGAGAAAATGAACAGGAGGGATCACTGCCAGAGACACTCCACAATATCAGACAAATTGCATCGCTCGCATCATGTGCACAGAAAAAATGGAAGTGACAGCGGGGGGAGGGGGTTCCGCTGGGATGGAGATGGATCTGGGAAGTAATAGACTCCATTAGGGGTCACATGGGGGCCCCGAACACCAAAAATGACCACAAAAATATGTGCGAGGGGCATTCCAGTCCAGAAAATCAAAGGATCTTAGATTGAATCGCCACGATGTGAATTCATAGTTCAGGTCACGTAGAAGCCCAGTGAAGAAAGTCGACGCGTTTCAGGGGCCAAAAGTTGTACCCTTTATCTGGACCTAAAGATAGGAAACATTGTATAATGATTGGATAGAGGATATAATGTTTAAAGTATTTTAATTAATATGCAGTGACGGCCGCTCCGCTAGGGGTGCAGGGGCACTGCCCCCCTAATTCATGTGCCTGGCCCCTAATCTCTATGCAGGGCACCGGACGCATGGATTTCAATGTTTTTTTTTTTTTTTAAGCACATGATTAGAGTCTGAGGCTCTAATTGGCTTAAAAAAACAGTGGGCTCGGGGCGCAGAGCACTGTGCCCTGAGCCCACTCAGTTGTGTGACATTAGCGAGTTAATATTCACTAATGTCTTCCTGCTTCCCCTTCCAGCCAATCAGAAAGCGGGCCCTGAGACCCGATTGGCTGGGAGTCTTAGGACTCAGGACCCACTTCCTATTGGGCCGCAATGAGAAGCAACAGTCTGGCATTTCCCAGACAAGCTGGAGCAAGGATCAGCCTAAGGTAAGGACACTGATTGTTGTCTTCCCATCCGTCTCTCGTGGTGGTGGTGGTGGGGGCAGACGGTCGTGAGAGTGCGAGTGAGGGGGGCAGGTTTGTTTGTCATGCACACAGACATAATTAGGCATAAAGTATGACTGGTGCAAAAACACGCCATTTTCCTTCAGTTGGGGAGCCACAGGTAGGGCACACAGCCGGCCAGCAGGGCTTCCAGGGCAACCAAACCCCACCCCCTCCCCCCATGACTTTTTTCATTGACAAAATATGAAAAATTACTGACACAGCACATTTTTTTTTACTAACAACCTGAAATATAACAGAAACTCCTATTATAAACTAAAAAGTCAAAAAATAGTGACAAAATGTTCGCATGACTTGGATTATGAAAGGCCTCGGGTACCCTGGGATAGAGTACAATGATGTGAATATTGTGTATGGCCAAATTTTGCCCAAAAGTGGGAGGGGCTTAAGGGGGAATGATTACACAGAATCTGTTGGTACATTGCACACATATAAACAGACCTTATACCCACAATATACTCCTAATTACTGTGCAACAACTGACAGCCTCACAGACACACATAAACCTCAGGACAAAGGAACATACAAAAAAGATATCACTTTTTCTTAGGGCTCATTTACATTTTCTTCAAAATGTGGCATTGGGCGCTTTCCTAAAACACTCTGAATGCCAATCAAAGCTCCTGTCACTAAATAAAATGCCCACCGTACAGTCCTGGTCACACGTTGTGTTTTCTTGCCTTCAAAAATGATCCCCCATGTCACTTTCTTGGTGCTTCAAAGCGTCTTCAAAGCCTCCATAGAAGTCTATGACAACGCTCGCTAACAGCACCTGCAGCTTTTTAGAGGCTTTTATTCAGCGTTAGCTTTGCTTTGTTTTGGAGGTGTTGCAGGTATGAGATATCCCAGGACTTCTGGACCGCCCCATGCAGATATACTGCGGCAGGGCGGCCCTCCTGCGTGAAACCACGCACCTCTATATGATTTCGTGCACGGAGTCTGGGACGCCCACCGCCACCGACGACCCACTCCCGCTGTGATCGGGCACAGTGGGAGCCAATCAGAGGGTCCGGCGGACGCAATGTCTGGCGGGACCCGCCGATCGCTCTCAGGAGAGACAGACCGCCGTTCTATCAGAGGGGAAAATGGAGATCTTGTGTTTCTGCTAAGCAGAAAACACGGATCTCTGTCTTCCCCCGGTCAAAGCTCCTCCCCCACACAGTTAGCAAGCACTCCCAGGGGACACATTTAACCCTTTGATCGCCCCCTGATGTTAACTCCTTCCCTGCCAGTGCCATTTATACAGTGTCAGTGCAACTTTTTTTTTAGCACTGATCACTATATTGGTGTTACTGGTCCCCAAAAAGTGGCACTTTGTGTCCCATTTGTTTGTCGCAATGTCGCAGTCTCGCTAAAAATCGCTGATCGCTGCCATTACTAGTAAAAAATATTTAAAAATAAATAAAAATTCCATAAATATATCCCATAGTTTGTAGACATGATAACTTTTGCGCAAACCAATCAATATACGCTTATTGGAGCTAAAATATATATATATATAGATCTATATATATATATAGATCTATCTATATATATATAGATCTATATATATATATAGATATATATATATGTAGCAGAATATATATTGGCCTAAATTGATAAAGAAATTTTTTTACATTTTTTTATTGGATGTGTTTTATAACAGAAAGTAAAAAATATTGTTTTTTTTTTCAAAATTGTCGCTCTTTTTTGTTTATAGCACAAAAAATAAAAAATGCAGAGGTGATCAAATACCACCAAAAGAAATCTCTATTTGTGGGGAAAAAAGGACGCCAATTTTATTTGACTACAGCGTCGCAATTTTCAGTTAAAGCAACGCAGTTCCGTATCGCAAAAAAGAAAAAAAAAAAATATATATATATACACACACACAGTATCCCACAAAAGTAAGTACACCCCTCAGTGACATTTGTGTAAATCTTTTCTTCTCTCTTTTCATGTGACAACACTGAAGAAATGACACTTGTCTACAATGTAAAGTAGTGAGTGTACAGCTTGTATAACAGTGTAAATTTACTGTCCCCTCAAAATAACTCAACACACAGCCATTAATGTCTAAACCGCTGGCAACAAAAGTCAGTACACCCCTAAGTGAAAATCTCCAAATTGGGCCCAAAGTGTCAATATTTTGTGGTTTGGTGTCGTTATCATTTTGAAAAGATATAATAAAATATTTACAAAAATGTGAGGGGTGTACTTACTTTTTTACACACACACACACATATATATATAAATACACTGTATATAAAATGTAACATTTATATTAAACCCAATATATAATAATGAGAACATTGACGCTCCCATTATCCGTAATAACGGTTCGCCCTCCATCTGGAATTATTTCGGATGATTCGGATGGTGAGAAGTGAATCCCGGCCAGGAACTTCCACGCTGGCGTTTCGCTTTAATTGGCGCGGAATGCGTTGCACGGCCGGTCCTCCTTCTCATTACCTGCAGATCCCACGTTTATTGCTTATATCTCCCAAGGCTCCGCACGCAGCAGTCTCATCGATCAAACCTTCCAAAAGCAGCAACAGAACCTAAAGGGGCCAGGGGAAAAAAATAAAAACTGCTGACTGGATACTTTGCGTGTTAACCCGTTGTGGACCGCTCTGCACGCCGGTGAGGTGCCATGGCCGGGCGGTGATTCAGTGCGTTCCGTCTGTTTAATCATTATATTATAATAGTCACTGAGGACTGATGGCTCCCCGGATCAATGTGACAGCCGAGCCGCCATCTTTGCTGCGGCCTGTTACTGGCTGGATTGGGGGTCGTTCACACGACTGAACATACAATGTTTAATCGTCCCTTCCATTTCCAGATTTCATTTTATATAAAAAAAATCATCCGTGTACTTTATTTAACCACTTAAGGACCAGAAGGATTTGCCCCCTCAATGACCAGACCATTTTTTGCGGTACGGCACTGCGTTGCTTTAACTGACAATTGCGCGGTCGTGCGACGCTGAACCCAAACAAAATTGATGTCCTTTTTTTCCCACAAATAGAACTTTCTTTTGATGGTATTTGATCACCTCTGCGGTTTTTATTTTTTGCACTATAAACAAAAAAATAGCGACAATTTTGAAAAAAAAAAATATATTTTTTGCTATAATAAATATCCCATACATATTTTTGGTAAAAAAAAAAATCGCAATAAGTGTAAACTGATTGGTTTGAGCAAAAGTTATCGCGTCTACAAATAGGGGATATATTTATGGCATTCTTATATATATATATATTTTTTTTTTTACTAGTAATGGCGGTGATCAGCGATTTTTAACGGGACTGCGACATTGCGGCAGACAGATCGGACGCTTTTGACACTTTTCTGTTATCACTGACATTTATACAGCGATCAGAGCTATAAAAGTGCACTGATTACTGTATAAATGTCACTGGCAGGGAAGGGGTTAACACTAGGGGGGGCGATTGAAGTTTTAAATGTGTTCCCTAGGGAGGTGCTTTCTAACTGTGGGGGGGAGGGGACTGACTGGAGGAGGAGACCGATCGCTGTTCCTGATCACTAGGAACCGACCATCTCTCTCTCTCCTCCCCTGTCAGAACGGGGATCTGTCTGTCTCTCTGTGGAGCGATCGCGGGTGACCGGCGGACATTGCTCATCGGCTGCGGCGTCGCTCTTAAAGTGGCCGACGTACACCTACGGCAATTTGCGGGCCAACCTGCCGCACTATAATGATGGCGGCTGGTCCTTAAGCGGTTAATGATTGCTGTTCAGAGGTCACATGACATCTCCAAAGTCTTTCCTGTCCTCGGGGGAACGTTTTGAGGGAGGGGTTTGTAGCACCGATGTATGAATCTGAGTCTGCACCAATCCGACGCCTTAAGAGTTCCCTTCACTGGAACTAATGGGCCAAACCCAACCCCTGAAAAACAACCCCACATCATAATCCCCCCTCCCCTCACACCATAATCCCCCCTCCCCCCACATCATAATCCCCCCTCCCCCCACATCATAATCCCCCCTCCCCCCACACCATAATCCCCCCTCCACCAGTGCACAAAGCAAGGTCCATAAAGACATGGATGAGCGAGTTTGGGGTGGAAGAACTTGACTGGCCTGCACAGAGTCCTGACCTCAACCCCATAGAACACCTTTGGGGTGAATTAGAGCGGAGACTGCGAGCCAGGCCTTCTCATCCAACATCAGTGCCTGACCTCACAAATGCCCTTCTGGAAGAATGGTCAAACATTCCCATAGACACCCTCCTAAACCTTGTGGACGGCCTTCCCAGAAGAGGTGAAGCTGTTATAGCTGCAAAGGGCGGAGCCAACTCAATATTGAACCCTCCGGACTAAGACTGGGAGGTCATTAAAGGTCATGTGTGTGTAAAGGCAGGCGTCCCAATACTTTTGGTAATATAGGGTATGCTAAGCGCAACACAATGGGAGGGGGGTCTCTGGAATTGTCACTTGTCATACATTGTTCTGTATGAGGCAGAAGCCCCGCCCCCATCTTCAAACCGCGGGATGACAATAATTGGAGCGCGGTTTTAGTTGCTAGGCGATGTCGGCGGGGTGTACCGCGGTATATCCACTATTGATGTTTTATTCCCATCCTCTAATATTAATCAGAGGTGGAATTATCCGGTGAAGTATTCCGGTCACTCCAGGCCGCCATGCGGGTCGGGAAGGCGACATTTTTCGAATGGCGCGTCTTTTTATAGATCGGCGCGGCCTCTGGATTGCGGAGGAATTTGTAACATAAATAAATGAACAGACAGCGCCTTCAAACGGAACGTCAGAAAAAGAGGAGATCCGTCCCGCCTCCGGGACATTAAAATGGGGATTTCCGAGTGTTTCGGCGATTTCTGCGCTAATTATTTCCAGGACTCGTCAGAATGAGGCCAACAAACAGCAGAAAATGAAGCCATTAATTTCTCCTCCGCACTCACAGATGTAATTAGTGGAATTTAATTAGTCGTGGCAGGATTGTGGAGAGGAGGAAGAGGGATGGCGAGCAGAGCGGTCTGAGAATGTGATCGATCGCTGCGAACGTGCGCACGGCGAGAATACTGACAATGATCACTTTGCTACTTTGCTGTGTTTTTAGCAGGACTTTTTGGGGAGGGCAGTCCCGGCACTTCCAGCACTGAATGTATGTAATGGCGAGGGATGCTGGGGGATCTATTGTCACTGAGGGGGGTCTATTGTTGCTGCTGAGTGATCTATTGTAACTGAGGGGTTCTTTTGTTTCATGGGAGATCTGTTGTTTCTGGTGTGGGATCTCTTGTTGCTGTGGGGGGTCGTATGTTGCTGGGGGATCAATTTTTGCTAGAAAAAAGTGTACTGTGAGGGAGTGTTTTATTGATGCTGGCTGCTGGGGATCTATTGTCACTGAGGAGGTCTATTGTAGAAGGGGGTCTATTGTTGCTGATGGATCTATTGTTGCTTGTGGGGGGTGTATTTTTGCTGTGGAAGAGGACTTATGTTGCTGGGGGATCAATTGTTGCTGGAAGAGATCTACTGTGAGGGAGGGATCTATTGATGCTGGCTGCTGGGGGATCTATGGTAACTAAAAGGGTTCTATTGTTGCAGAGGGGCCTATTGTTGCTTGGGAGATCTATTGCTGCTGGTAGGTGGTCTTTTGCTGCTGTGGGGGGCTGATATTGCTGGGGGATCAATCGTTAGTGGGAGAGATGTACTGTGAGGGGGGGTCTACAGTTGCTAGATGCTGGAAGATCTATTGTTGCTGGGGGGTCGATTGTTGCAGAGCGGCCTATTGTTGCTTGGGAGATCTATTGTTGCTGGTAGGGGATCTATTGCTACTGTGGGGGGGCTGATGTTGCTGGGGGATCAATTGTTGGTCGGAGAGATGTACTGTGAGGGGGTCTATAGTTGCTAAAAAGCCAGAGTCTCTAATAGGCTTCAAAATAGGGTGGGCTTGGGGGGCAGAGCACTGTGGCATATCGAATGAATTTTCGCTATTTTCACACTGACGTTCCTCCCTGCCAATCAGCAGGCAGGTCAGTGAGACCTGTTTTTTGATTGGCCAAAGCATTAGGCGATCCTATTGGATGCCTAACGATTTGGTGGAAGAGGAGACGAGCGGACACAGGAGCCGCAGCTGCCGCTTCCCGCCGCGGAGGAGGAGAGCCGCGGAGGAGGAGAGCCGCGGAGGAGGAGAGCCGCGGAGGAGGAGAGCCGCGGAGGAGGAGAGCCCCGTCACTCTAGGAGAGGAGCGGTAAGTGCCGCCGGACCGGCCGCAGGGGGGGGGGGGTGGGTGGTTGCTTTAGTGAAGTGACAAGTGGCTGCATATGATGGGCACAGTGGCTGCATATGATGGGCACAGTGGCTGCATATGATTGGCACAGTGGCTGCGTTTGATGGGCACAGTGAGGCTGCAATTGATGGGGGGGTTCAGTATTTTTCAGTTTGTTTGCGCCCCCCCCCCCCAAAATTTGGAGCACCAGCCGCCACTGGCACTGCCCCAGTGTGTGAAAGCACCCATTGCAATGAATGGGAGGCAGTCTTCTGGCGCTTTACAGGCGCTATTTTTAGCTCTAAAACGTCTTAAAACTGTCTCAGTATGAAAGGGGTCTAAATGACACTTTTTGGAGACCAGTGACACCAATACAGTGATCAGTGCTAAAAAAATGCACTGTCACTGTATAAATGTCACTGGCAGGGAAGGGGTTAACATCAGGGGCGATCAAAGGGTTAAATGTGCTCCTAGGGAGTGTTTCTAACTGTGGGGGGGGGGGGGGGGGGATGCTGGGACTGGAGGAAAACAGAGATGCTTAACAGAAACAGAAGATCTCCATTTTCCTCCCTTCATTCTGCCTTTCCTCTGAACGATCGCAGGTGGGCGGTGGCCATCGCGGCCGCCGGACCCACTTATTGGCTCCTGCTGTGTCCAATCACAAACACGCACGCCCCAGACCTCGTGCACGGGATCATGTACAGGTACGTGATTTAGCGTAGCCAGGCCACCCTGCCGCGATATATGTACGGTGGGCGGGCCAGAAGCGGTTAAACTGACTTCATCTGCAGATGGAAGTTCATCCCTTCGATCTGTAGATGAAGAAACAGAAAGATACAAAATGAAACAAAGTTTCTTTTTATCTTTCTGTTTTATCTTTCTGTTTATTTATTTATTTATTTTTTTTTGACAACTCCAATTGCCAGACTTTAATTTACACTTCAGCTGTCAACAGGGGGACCCCACTGACAGCTGAATGAATCATTGGTTGTTAAGGACGCAGCGCCCCCCCCCCCCTGCTCTTAATCACTTCTGGACCGCCCGCTGTCATTATACGTCAGTACTTTGACGTTGAATACGGTTGTTATGAACCCCGGTATTTTTAAAAACGATGGGCAGTCTTCTTTCGGATAAAAGTGGTCTCTGCGGCTGGTTTACCGCAAGATCGTTTTTATTGTTGGTGGAAGAGGTGCCCAACCCCCACCCGCCGCGTTTCCGGTCATGTCCGCCACTTTCCGGAGCCGTCGGTAGCGGCGGAGACGATCGGGTCCTCTGCCCTGTGAGGCATGGATTTGAGTGAGGGAATGACGGCCCCCCTCTTGACTCCATACCATTGGATGACAGAAGCGACATCAAACGTCACTTCCACCCAATGGGCTTAAAGGGGAATTTTTTTTTTATTGCATTTAAATGTAAATATGAGATGTGAGGTCATGTGACCCCCCCCCAGATCTCACATATAAGAGGACCTGTCATGCTGTTTTCTATTACAAGGGTTGTTTACATTCCTTGTAATAGGAATAAAAATGACCCTTTTTTTTTTTTAAAGGACAGTATAAAAATAAAAAGTAAAATAAATAAGAAAAAAATTAAAATTTAAAGCGCCCCGTCCTCGCGCGCAGAAACGAACGCATACGTGAGCAGCGCCCGCATATGAAAACGGCGTTCAAACCACACATGTGAAGTATCGCCGCGATCGTTAAAGCGAGAGCAATAATTCTAGCCCTAGACCTCCTCTGTAACTCATAACTGGTAACCTGTAGAGATTTATAAAAGTTGCCTATGGAGATTTTTATGGGTCAAAGTTTGTCGCCATTCCACGAGCAGGCGCAATTTTGAAGCGTGACATGATGGGTATCAATTTACTCGGCGTAACATCATCTTTCATAATATATACAAAAATTGGCTAACTTTACTATTGTCTTATTTTTTTATTTAAAAAAGTAAATTTTTTCCCAAAAATTTGCGCTTGTAAGACCGCTGCGCAAATACGGTGTGACAGAAAGTATTGTAACGACCGCCATTTTATTCTCTAAGGTGTCTGAAAATATATATATATATAATGTTTGGGGGTTCTAAGTAATTTTCTAGCAAAAAAAAAAACAGATTTTAACTTGTAAACAACAAATGTAAAAAATAGTGCTGGTCCCTAAGTGGTTAACAACCGATAATTGCCGGCTTTTTTTGGCTGTCGGTGGGGGAATCTCCCGCTGACAGCTGAAAGAACCGAACCTGAAAGTATCGGTTTCAGGTATCGGAGCATTTGCACGAGTACCGATACATTTGCAAAAACTTAGTATTGGCACCAATACGGTTATCGGTACAACCTCAGTTCTCAGTGTTGGAGCCGGCGGGGGGGGGGGGGAGGGGCAGATGCAGCATCCACATAGGAGGTAAGTATGATTCAGGGGGAAAAAAAAACATACTTCTCCTTTAACTATTTAACGACCACCCGCCGCACTTGTACTGCAGCAGGTTGGCTCTCCTGTGCGAAACCGCAGTCATTGTACGTCGGCCACTTTAAGGGACATAGGGCCCGTGGCGCGTCACGGGAGCCGATGCGCGTGGCCGGCGGTCGCGATTGCTCCTCTCAGAGGCAGAACGGGGATCAGTCAATGTAAACAGACAGATCCCCGTTTTGACAGGGGAGGAGAGAGAGAGATCTGCTGTTCCTAGTAATCAGGAACAGCGATTGGTCTCCTCTTCCAGTCAGTCCCCTCCCCCCCAACAGTTACAAACACTTCCCTGCCAGTGACATTTATACAGTAATCAGTGGTTTTTTTTAGCTCTGATCGCCGTATAAATGTCACCGGTCCCAAAAAAGTGTCAAAAGTGTCCGATGTGTCCGCCGCAATGTCGCAGTCCCGTAGGCATACGTCGGCCGCTTTAAGAGCGACGCCGCAGCCGATGCGTGTGGCGGGAGTCCTCGATGTCCGCCGGTCTCCAGCGATCTCTCCACAGAGAGATAGAACGGGAATCTGTCAATGTAAACACACAGATCCCCGTTCTGACAGGGGGGGGAGAGAGAGATCGTCTGTTCCTAGTGATCAGAAAGCGATCTCTCTCCTCCTCTATAGTCAGCCCCCTCCCCCCACAGTTAGAAACACCTCCCTAGGGAACACTTAACCCCTTGATCGCCCCCCTAGTGTTAACCCCTTCCCTGCCAGTGACATTTATACAGTAATCAGTGCATTTTTTTTTTTAGCTCTGGTCGCTGTATAAATGTCAGTGATCCCAAAAAAGTGTCAGTTAGTGTCTGATCTGTGCGCTGCAATGTCGCAGTCCCGCTAAAAATCGCAGATCGCCGCCATTACTAGTAAAAAATAAAAATTAATAAAAATGCCATAAATCTATCTCCTATTTTGTAGATGGTATAACTTTTGCGCAAACCAATCAATATACACTTATTGTGATTTTTTTTTTTTTTTTACCAAAAATATGTAGAAGAATACATATCGGCCTAAACCGATGAAGACATTTTCTTTTAGTTATTAAAAATTGTCGCTCTTTTTTTTGTTTATAGTGCAAAAAATAAAAACCGCAGAGGTGATAAAATACCACCAAAAGAAAACTCTATTTGTGGGGGAAAAAAAGGATGTCAATTTTGTTTGGGGGAGGGGAAAATCCTCCTGGGCCTTAAGTGGTTAATGAGGTGAGAGATAAATACCTCAAAGTGTGAAAAATCATCTTCCAGACAGTAAAAAGCAGCCGCCATTGTTTTGGTGACATCTGTAGAATTTTGGATTTCGGTCACCGGGGGGGGGGAGGGGTCACAGAGAACAACACAATCCTAATGATTGGATGAGGGATAGACGCGCCGCTCCATTTATTGACAACTTGATAAAAACATTTTTAAAAAACAAACATCTATAAATTCCAAACTTTAGAATGCTCGGCCGCGTCCCGACTTCTCTATTTACTGAACTCTCCCCCCACACCGGCCGAAAACCCGCCATGAGCTCTCAGAGAGAGAGAGAAGGCAGAGCTCAGGAGTGACGGACGCCATCTCTGACCCCCCCCCTCATCGGATCGCCGTGCCGGGATTCGCCCTCCATAATTGCGCCCTCGTTATTTGGTTGTGTGAAATGTTCTGTCATTTTAATACTGCAAATCAATAAAGCTTCAGGTCAGTCTTATCATTTACATGGCGGAGGCAATGAGCTGTGAAGGAACGATTTGTTGGCCGCGCGCTCGCTAACCGCTGAAATCTGCAAAAGTAATTTTACTTATCATATCAAACACCGGCGTTATGATGGAGCCGCGTGAGTCGGGGCGCTGATTCGATTTCCGCTGCTTTGTATGATGAGTTGTTATTTTGTATTTAATGCCGACATCATTTGTATCAATTTACATCGTTGTGTTCCATGTATTATGACGAACTTCCATCATATGTGAACGAGAAAATAGGAGACTGGATGAGCAGCCTTTCATGTTCCATGCATGCTCAGTCATCTGTCAATTTATTGATTACCTCTCACACAGATCACAGAGACTCCCCCTGACAATGCCGTCATCTGCTTTTCTCTTCTTCTCAAGGACGGTGCCATCTGTGGTCGGGCATCACCAAGAGTCACCAACTACTTCCTGCACTGAGATGACACAATCATGTAAATCAGTGGTGGATAAATTATAGAGGGCCTCACGTATGGCCCCTCAACACTTCTAGGGGGCTGCACAATAGTGCTGCATTTTTGCACCTCAACACCCCAAAATTTTGGTAACAATAACCCCCAGCATTGGTAACAGTGGGTGTAATAATAACCCCCAGCATTGGTATCAGTGGACATAATAACCCCCAGCATTGGTATCAGTGGATGTAATAATAACCCCCAGCATTGGTATCAGTGGGTGTAATAATAACCCCCAGCATTGGTATCAGTGGGTGTAATAATAACCCCCAGCATTGGTATCAGTGGACATAATAACCCCCAGCATTGGTATCAGTGGATGTAATAATAACCCCCAGCATTGGTATCAGTGGGTGTAATAATAACCCCCAGCATTGGTATCAGTGGACATAATAACCCCCAGCATTGGTATCAGTGGGTGTAATAATAACCCCCAGCATTGGTATCAGTGGGTGTAATAATAACCCCCAGCATTGGTATCAGTGGGTGTAATAATAACCCCCAGCATTGGTATCAGTGGACATAATAACCCCCAGCATTGGTATCAGTGGATGTAATAATAACCCCCAGCATTGGTATCAGTGGGTGTAATAATAACCCCCAGCATTGGTATCAGTGGACATAATAACCCCCAGCATTGGTATCAGTGGGTGTAATAATAACCCCCAGCATTGGTATCAGTGGGTGTAATAATAACCCCCAGCATTGGTATCAGTGGGTGTAATAATAACCCCCAGCATTGGTATCAGTGGACATATTAATAACTCCCAGCATTGATATCAGTGGATGTAATAGTAACCCCCAGCATTAGTATCAGTGGACATAACAATAACCCCCAGCATTGGTATCAGTGAACATAATAGTAACTCCCAGCATTGGTGTCAGTGGATGTAATAATAACTCCCAGCATTGGTATCAGTGGACATATTAATAACTCCCAGCACTGGTACCAGTGGATGTAATAATGACCCCCAGCATTGGTACCAGTGGACGTAACAATAACCCCCAGCATTGGTATCAGTGGACATAACAATAACCCTCAGCATTGGTATCAGTGGATATAATAATAACCCCCAGCATTGGTATCAGTAGATGTAATAATAACCCCCAGCATTGGTATCAGTGGACGTAACAATAACCCACAGCATTGATATCAGTGGACATAACAATAACCCCCAGCATTGGTATCAGTGGATGTAATGGTAACCCCCAGCATTGGTGTCAGTGGATATAATAATAACCCCCAGCATTGGTATCAGTGGACATATTAATAACTCCCAGCATTGGTACCAGTGGATGTAATAATAACCCCCAGTATTGGTATCAGTGGACATAATAACCCCCAGCATTGGTATCAGTGGACGTAACAATAACCCCCAGCATTGGTATCAGTGGATGTAATAATAACCCCCAGCATTGGTATCAGTGGGTGTAATAATAACCCCCAGCATTGGTATCAGTGGGTGTAATAATAACCCCCAGCATTGGTATCAGTGGACATATTAATAACTCCCAGCATTGATATCAGTGGATGTAATAGTAACCCCCAGCATTGGTATCAGTGGACATAACAATAACCCCCAGCATTGGTATCAGTGGGTGTAATAATAACCCCCAGCATTGGTATCAGTGGGTGTAATAATAACCCCCAGCATTGGTATCAGTGGACATAATAACCCCCAGCATTGGTATCAGTGGATGTAATAATAACCCCCAGCATTGGTATCAGTGGGTGTAATAATAACCCCCAGCATTGGTATCAGTGGACATAATAACCCCCAGCATTGGTATCAGTGGGTGTAATAATAACCCCCAGCATTGGTATCAGTGGGTGTAATAATAACCCCCAGCATTGGTATCAGTGGGTGTAATAATAACCCCCAGCATTGGTATCAGTGGACATATTAATAACTCCCAGCATTGATATCAGTGGATGTAATAGTAACCCCCAGCATTAGTATCAGTGGACATAACAATAACCCCCAGCATTGGTATCAGTGAACATAATAGTAACTCCCAGCATTGGTGTCAGTGGATGTAATAATAACTCCCAGCATTGGTATCAGTGGACATATTAATAACTCCCAGCACTGGTACCAGTGGATGTAATAATGACCCCCAGCATTGGTACCAGTGGACATAACAATAACCCTCAGCATTGGTATCAGTGGATATAATAATAACCCCCAGCATTGGTATCAGTAGATGTAATAATAACCCCCAGCATTGGTATCAGTGGACGTAACAATAACCCCCAGCATTGATATCAGTGGACATAACAATAACCCCCAGCATTGGTATCAGTGGATGTAATGGTAACCCCCAGCATTGGTGTCAGTGGATATAATAATAACCCCCAGCATTGGTATCAGTGGACATATTAATAACTCCCAGCATTGGTACCAGTGGATGTAATAATAACCCCCAGTATTGGTATCAGTGGACATAATAACCCCCAGCATTGGTATCAGTGGACGTAACAATAACCCCCAGCATTGGTATCAGTGGATGTAATAATAACCCCCAGCATTGGTATCAGTGGGTGTAATAATAACCCCCAGCATTGGTATCAGTGGGTGTAATAATAACCCCCAGCATTGGTATCAGTGGACATATTAATAACTCCCAGCATTGATATCAGTGGATGTAATAGTAACCCCCAGCATTGGTATCAGTGGACATAACAATAACCCCCAGCATTGGTATCAGTGAACATAATAGTAACTCCCAGCATTGGTATCAGTGGATGTAATAATAACCCCCAGCATTGGTATCAGTGGATGTAATAATAAGCCACCAGCATTGGTATCAGTGGACATAACAATAACCCCCAGCATTGGTGTCAGTGGATATAATAATAACCCCCAGCATTGGTATCAGTGGACATATTAATAACTCCCAGCATTGGTACCAGTGGATGTAATAATAACCCCCAGTATTGGTATCAGTGGACATACCAATAACCCCCAGCATTGGTATCAGTGGATGTAATAATAACCCCCAGCATTGATATAAGTGGACATAACAATAGCCCCCAGCATTGGTATCAGTGGACATAACAATAACCCCCAGCATTGGTATCAATGGATGTAATAATAACCCCCAGCATTGGTATCAGTGGACATAACAATAACCCCCAGCATTGGTATCAGTGGATGTAATAATAACCCCCAGCATTGGTATCAGTGGATGTAATAATAACCCCCAGCATTGGTATCAGTGGATGTAATAATAACCCCCAGCATTGGTATCAGTGGATGTAATAATAACCCCCAGCATTGGTATCAGTGGACGTAACAATAACCCCCAGCATTGGTATCAGTGGATGTAATAATAACCCCCAGCATTGATATAAGTGGACATAACAATAGCCCCCAGCATTGGTATCAGTGGACATAACAATAACCCCCAGCATTGGTATCAATGGATGTAATAATAACCCCCAGCATTGGTATCAGTGGACATAACAATAACCCCCAGCATTGGTATCAGTGGATGTAATAATAACCCCCAGCATTGGTATCAGTGGATGTAATAATAACCCCCAGCATTGGTATCAGTGGATGTAATAATAACCCCCAGCATTGGTATCAGTGGACATAACAATAACCCCCAGCATTGGTATCAGTGGATGTAATAATAACCCCCAGCATTGGTATCAGTGGATGTAATAATAACCCCCAGCATTGGTATCAGTGGACATAACAATAACCCCCAGCATTGGTGTCAGTGGATATAATAATAACCCCCAGCATTGGTATCAGTGGACATATTAATAACTCCCAGCATTGGTACCAGTGGATGTAATAATAACCCCCAGTATTGGTATCAGTGGACATACCAATAACCCCCAGCATTGGTATCAGTGGATGTAATAATAACCCCCAGCATTGATATAAGTGGACATAACAATAGCCCCCAGCATTGGTATCAGTGGACATAACAATAACCCCCAGCATTGGTATCAATGGATGTAATAATAACCCCCAGCATTGGTATCAGTGGACATAACAATAACCCCCAGCATTGGTATCAGTGGATGTAATAATAACCCCCAGCATTGGTATCAGTGGATGTAATAATAACCCCCAGCATTGGTATCAGTGGATGTAATAATAACCCCCAGCATTGGTATCAGTGGATGTAATAATAACCCCCAGCATTGGTATCAGTGGACGTAACAATAACCCCCAGCATTGGTATCAGTGGATGTAATAATAACCCCCAGCATTGATATAAGTGGACATAACAATAGCCCCCAGCATTGGTATCAGTGGACATAACAATAACCCCCAGCATTGGTATCAATGGATGTAATAATAACCCCCAGCATTGGTATCAGTGGACATAACAATAACCCCCAGCATTGGTATCAGTGGATGTAATAATAACCCCCAGCATTGGTATCAGTGGATGTAATAATAACCCCCAGCATTGGTATCAGTGGATGTAATAATAACCCCCAGCATTGGTATCAGTGGACATAACAATAACCCCCAGCATTGGTATCAGTGGATGTAATAATAACCCCCAGCATTGGTATCAGTGGATGTAATAATAACCCCCAGCATTGGTATCAGTGGACATAACAATAACCCCCAGCATTGGTATCAGTGGATGTAATAATAACCCCCAGCATTGATATCAGGGAATATAATAATTGAACTTGATGACTTCATATTTTTAAAAAAAAAAAGAGACTCGGTCAGGATCCACCCCCAGCCTGTGATTGGACAGTGGGGGAGGAAAAGAACAATGATTGGGCCATCATTCTGCTCATCACACGCCGGGTATTAGACTGACAGCTCTGCATGCAGTACAGCCCCCACTTCTGCTGTGCAGGAAGCTAACATAAAGACCTACACCGAGCATCTATACTAGCTGTACCCAATATTCCATGCAAATGTCTTTAATGACTTCTTCTGCGGATGAAATATCAATCTATTCCGTCTGCCTGGAGTTCATCTTTCAGTCATCTCCAGTAATGTTGCGCTCATCGTACAGCGGCGCGGCGTAGTGTGAAATGTAATAAAACTCACAATAAACACGCTTTGGAGTAATTAGATCTCAGCGAGCGTAATAGCTGCGATCGTTCGCTGACACCATATAGTATGACCGCGTCTCTCACTGATGCCGAGATCCGCCAAAAAAAATAAATAAAAAATGGCAAAAGTGTCATCCGGTCAGCCGCAATCAGCCGATAATGACATTGCAGCGGCCGTATTTTTAACACCAACGAGCGAACGCGGCCTCGGCTATAACGTCTCCGACAAAAGAGGCTCTAAACAACAAGCTCATTTATTAACGGGAGCGATAAGTGGAATAATTAAGGCCGTTGGTTACAAGTTAATTTAATTATAATCCGGCGGCGGCATCAGCTGCCGCGGGAAACAAGCGCCCCGAGCAGGCGGCGGTCCCAAAATTCTTCTTCGGCAATAACAATAGTAATATCCTATCAATGTGCTTGCGTTCGCAGCCATTTTAGCCTGCCTGCTCGGCGGGAAGGAAGATTAAATGTGGCAGCGAAAAAAAGAAGGCGCGCGTTTTACGCTTTTCTTTTTTTACAGGGGAGCCGGGAAAAGATGCGGAATTAGCAGCAGGTAATTAAAAAACATTATCTGTTCATAACAAAGCGCCATAAGCTACTTTAACGGCCGTATAAATCCAGGAGCGTTACAGCTGGCAAAAAAATAATAATTGCCTAGGTGGGGGGAGGGGCTTTTATTGCCCTCGTCGGAGGTCAACGGGTTCCGCCATGCCGCTAAATGCTCAAAGTTCGCCGCTTTCACCTATTTCCTGCTCATTGTTTTTTTTTTTTTATCCATTCAATTAGATTTAATTACCGCTCGTCCTTCCTTTGCAGGATTTTTTTTTTTGCTTTGTTGTGTTCTTCAGTCTCCGCGCGCGTTTTAACGTTTAGCGGCTGGAAATACCCGAACGCAGTGAAATCAACAGTGCGGATTACAGCAGCCTCAAAAGGCAAGCAGCGGGTCCCCAAAAATTCCACGGCTTGTCCACTTCACAACTTGCCTCAAAGCGCATGCGTTGCGGCAATGCATGGTAACGCACATTACATAGGTGATGACCGTCCCACATCTTGAACCTCATATCTGATGATGATGTGTCCTGGGCGCTGTCCTGGGATCAAGGTATCGAGCTACTGTGCATAGCAAAGACATTCTTTTCGATGATGGGGAGCCACAAGTGGGTGGTCCTTACATAAATAGAGGAGGGGTTTAGATAGGCCACTCCAATAAGAGGACAGGGTCTGGATGGGACTACCTGGACACAGGGTGGGCCTGAGGCAGACTGTAGACGGGGTTAACTGCGTCTTGGAGATTAGGACTGAAATGACTGTCATGACCACTGCCGGAGCATGACTACTCTCTTGTCTACTGCCTGCCATGACCCCTGCCTGGACTTGACTACTCTCTTGTCTACTGCCTGCCATGACCCCTGCCTGGACTCGACTACTCTCTTCTCTACCGCCTGCCATGACCCCTGCCTGGACTTGACTACTCTCTTGTCAACTGCCTGCCATGATTCCTGCCTGGACTCGACTACTCTCTTGTCTAGCATGTGCCATGACCTCTGCCTGGACCCAACTACTCTCTTATCTACCATCTTCCATGACCTCTGCCTGGACTCGACTACTCTCTCGTCTAACGCGTGCCATGACCTCTGCCTGGACCCAACTACTCTCTTATCTGCCATGACCACTGCCTGAGCCAGACTACTCTCTTGTCAACTGCCTGCCATGATTCCTGCCTGGACTCGACTACTCTCTTGTCTACCGCGTGCCATGACCTCTGCCTGGACCCAACTACTCTTTTATCCACCATCTTCCATGACCTCTGCCTGGACCTGTCTACTCTATTGTCTACCGCCTGCCCATGACCTCTACCTGAACCCGACTACTTTCTTGTCTACCATCTGCCATGACCTCTGCCTGAGCCTGACTACTCTCTCATCTACTGCCTGCCATCACCCCTGCCTGGACCCAACTACTCTCTTATCTACCATCTGCCATGACCACTGCCTGAGCCTGACTACTCTCTTGTCAACTGCCTGCCATGATTTCTGCCTGGACTCGACTACTCTCTTGTCTACTGTGTGCCATGACCTCTACCTGGACCCAACTACTCTCTTATCTACCATCTTCCATGACCTCTGCCTGAGCCTGACTACTCTCTCATCTACTGCCTGCCATCACCCCTGCCTGGACCCAACTACTCTCTTATCTACCATCTGCCATGACCACTGCCTGAGCCTGACTACTCTCTTGTCAACTGCCTGCCATGATTTCTGCCTGGACTCGACTACTCTCTTGTCTACCGCGTGCCATGACCTCTGCCTGGACTCAACTACTCTTTTATCTACCATCTTCCATGACCTCTGCCTGGAACCGACTACTCTCTTGTCTACTGCCTGCCCATGACCTCTACCTGAACCCGACTACTCTCTTGTTTATCGCCTGCCGCAGTACTGAGTTGCTGTGCACGGCGAGGACATTCTTTACAAAGATGGAGAGCCACAAGTGGGTGGTCCTTACATAAACAGAGACGGAGTTTAGATAGGCCACTCCAATAAGAGGGTAGGGTCTGGACGGGACTACCTAGACACAGGGTGGGCCTGAAACAGACTGTGGGCGGGGTCACCTGCATCCTGGGGATCAGACTGAAATGTTGATAAATATGACTCTATATGTGTGTTGCGGTAATTTGTCATTCAATGTCAATTGCATCTCAATGCATCTGCAGCGTATATGCATTATAGCATGTCGCGGCACACACATGTGCCAATAATCTGTGTTTTGCAATGCACTGTTCTTCCATTGAGGTTGTTAAAGCACTCACTGGGTCCCTGACAGATCTTCCTAGATTCCTAGTTGGATCTCTGACAGATCTTCTTGGATTCCTAGTAGGATCCCTGCCAGATCTTCTTGGATTCCTAGTAGGATCTGTGTCGGATCTTCTTGGATTCCTAGTAGGATCCCTGCCAGATCTTCTTGGATTCCTAGTAGGATCCCTGCCAGATCTTATTGGATTCCTAGTAGGATCCCTGCCGGATCTTCTTGGATTCCTAGTAGGATCCCTGCCAGATGTTCTTGGATTCCTAGTAGGATCCCTGCCGGATCTTCTTGGATTCCTAGTAGGATCCCTGCCGGATCTTCTTGGATTCCTAGTAGGATCCATGTCGGATCTTCTTGGATTCCTAGTAGGATCCATGTCGGATCTTCTTGGATTCCTAGTAGGATCCCTGCCAGATCTTCTTAGATTCCTAGTAGGATCTGTGTCGGATCTTCTTGGATTCCTAGTAGGCTCCCTGCCAGATCTTTTTGGATTCTTAAGACTTCTACTACTGGCCATCTCCTCTAAGCAGAAGAAGGAGGAAACCTTTGAAGTAGCTGTGCTGTGTCTTATTGCCACTTACCTGGGAGCAAAAGCACTTTAATATTTACCTGCCAGTTGGCGACCTTTATTGACCTAACTACTTTATTGCTTGCCTCCTGCCTAGGCCTCTGCTCAGACATAAATACCATCTTTTACCTGCTGAATGGCATGACCTCTGCCTGGACCCGACTACTCTTATTTACCACCTGGCTCACGCATGCGTTTGCAAATGCATGCGGACTAAACCCCTGTATTTAATGCATACTGCTAGACAGGTCAATTTGGTTGTCTGCGAGCTGGTGGTAAGTAGGCTTTGTTTTTTTCCTGGGCATTCCCCAGACTTTGTTGTTACCTGTTGTTAGCCTTCCAATGCTGCTTACGCAATAGCCAGCTATAGATGAGGGTGGTGGCAAGCTTTTGTTATCACGTGAGTGTTTGTATTGGTCCAGCAGCGCACCAACACCTTTGCAGCCATTGTGCTATATGCTGGGTGTTTGGTGTGCTCCTGTACCTTTAAGGAGGGGTGGGCTCCCCTTCAGTCCACCTGCTCTCATCTATCCATCAGAATGCATGTGCCTCCACTGTGGGGACACTCATACTTTAGGAGCACAGATACCAGGGTGTCATGACGTCGCTCTGTGGCTCACGCATGCATTTGCAAATGCGTGCGGACTAAACCCCTGTTTTTAACGTATACTGTTAGACAGGTCAATTTGGTTGTCTGCGAACTGGTAGTAAGTAGGCTTTGGTTTTTTTCTTGGGCATTCCCCAGACTTTGTTGTTTTCATATTTACTACTTGTCATGACCTCTGCCTGGACCCCACTACTCTCATATCTTCCACTTGCCATGACCTCTACCTGGACCCAACTACTCTCCTGTCTACCACCTGCCATGACCTCTACCTGGACCCAACTACTCTCCTGTCTACCACCTGCCATGACCTCTGCCTGGACCCGACTATTCTCAATGCCTGCCATGACCCCTGCCTGGACCCAACTACACTCCTGCCTACTGCCTGCCATGACCCCTACCTGGACCCGATTACTCTCCTGTCTACCGCCTGCCATGACCTCTGCCTGGATCCAACTACTCTCCTGTCTACCATCTGTTGTGACCTCTGCCTGGACCCAACTACTCTCATATCTCCCGACTGTCATGACCGCTGTCTGAACCCGACTACTCTCTTGTCTACCACCAGACAAAATCTCTGGTGGTAGACAAGACTAAACAGGTAGACTAAACAGGTAACTTAGGTAGACAAGTCTAAACAGGACTAAACTTCTCTCTTATTTACCACTTGTCATAACCCCTGCCTGAACCTGACTCTCTTATCTACTACCTGTCATGATCCCTGGCTAAACACAACTATTCTCTTGTCTATGGCCTGCCATGATCTCTGCCTGGACCCAACTACTCTGATATATCCCGACTGTCATGACCGCTGCCTGAACCCAACTAATCTTTTGTCTACTGCCAGCCATGACCTCTGCCTGGACCCAACTACTCTTATCTACTACCTGTCATGACCCCTGCCTGAACCCAACTACTTTCCTGTCTACCATCTGTCATGACCTCTCCCTGGACCCAGCTACTCTCATATCTACCAACTGTCATGACCGCTGCCTGGACCCAACTACTCTTTTGTCTACTGCCTGCCACGAACTCTGCCTGGACCCAACTACTCTTATCAACTGCCTGCCATGATCTCTTCTTAGACCCAACTACTCTTCTGTCTACCAACTGTCATGACCTCTCCCTGGACCCAGCCACTCTCGTATCTACCGACTGTCATGACCTCTCCCTGGACCCAGCCACTCTCGTATCTACCGACTGTCATGACCGCTGCCTGAACCCAACTACTCTCTTATCTACTGCCTGCTTGTAGATAAGGTTTATTCCTCGTTCTGGTTTGCATTTTTTTACTGCTTGGTTATCTCATTTGTGGTGCGTCTTTGCACGCGGCAATACACACGTCTGCTTGCTGGGTTTCAGGTGTCGTTGACAGTTAATGGCCCCACAAGTGTAGCATGCATTTTTCATGCGTTCTGGGAACCCGTAATAAAAAATGTGAACGAAGCCTTAATGGTTTCAATGCAAAATTTGGGGTCTGGCTGGAGCACACCCCCTAACGGAAAGGCGGAGCTGACCTTTAACTCTCCCCTCATACAACCCATATGACGCGTTCTCCTTTTATTAACCTTTCCGCATCCAGCACGGCGCTTATTAAAGGACGCTCCTTGGTGGTGATTTATCCCGCAGCGGGACTTCTCGACAGAGTGATACATTCATCTCATAAAACGAGGATTTGGAGCAGCTTACGCAATAAACTGATTTACTTATTACGGAATAAATCTCCATCTCGCCGTTCTCCTATGAGCAGTGCGCCTCGGCGTGTGTGTTAGAGGTGCTCCCGGCGTGCGATTTGTGCGTGCGGCGGGTGAGCCTCGACGCTGTAACGCATTAGCCTGTTGTGTTTCTGCAAAGATTATGGAATAAATCACGGCCCCGGCCGCGTAAAGCCGGCAAGACGAGCAATGTGAAGTGCGGAATAAATCAGGACGTCCCAGGGTCTAATCTACCCGCAGATTTCCTCTCCCTCCCCCCCCCCTTCGCTGCAAATCCCTCATTGTCATTGGTAGTCAAACAGAACAAGGTTAGACGGCAGCGAGTGAACAATAGGCGATATTTACTGGACGCGCTTCGCCATCAATAGTCCGTGTTACAGAGCTGTGATGCTGCAAGATAATCAGCTTTATCACTGTAGCGTTTAATTGCAGACA
The DNA here is from genome assembly GCF_042186555.1 of Aquarana catesbeiana. Taxonomy (NCBI): domain Eukaryota; kingdom Metazoa; phylum Chordata; class Amphibia; order Anura; family Ranidae; genus Aquarana; species Aquarana catesbeiana. The sequence continues at coordinate 3,689,507 of NC_133330.1, read as the reverse complement.
TTACGCGGGATGGATCGCCTCGGTCCTCTAATCAGGGTTGGTTGTACAAGGTTATAAAATCAGAGCGCGGGTGCTTTTCCTTAAAGTGGACCTGTCATTGGATATAAGTGCAGCTAAACTGGGATCTCACAGGACCCCTATGACTAAGCCTCGAAGGTGGGCCGAAACGCGTCAGTGGGCATGGCCTGGGAGGAGCCAGAGCTGAGGCCACTCTTCACTCTTATCTAAGATGGGGCTATTTGGTATGCGGCATCTCCATATTCTCTATACAGTTGTGGATCACCGGCGCAGCCATCTCTGCGTTTAGAGCCTTTTTTCTTTACTTTAAAAAAAAAATAAAATTGGCCCTGCCCCCCTTGCGCGTCATTTGCCTGTCCGCCCTTTTGCCTGTCCATTCAGTAAAGACAGAGGGGGCGGGCCAAGTGCGGCGTCATCGGAAGGTGCACCAGCTGAACCCGGAACAGCCAGCAGCCTCTCAATGACGTCACAACAAAACATGGCGGCTTGGGAGTGAGCGCTGCCAGAAGAGAAGAAGGTCTCAGCCGGACAACGCTGGACCCGCTGGGTGGGTAAGTATCCGAAATGTGAACTCACCACCAGGTAAGTAGGGTTTTAAAAAGAAAAAGGAGTGGAGGGTGAAAATCTGTTTTAAATACCACTCTTTATGGATCATCATCAAACAACAATACAGAGTTAAAACCCCCAACGGTACCTTCTGCCCTTTGTGTTTGAGTATGGGGTACATAGATGTCACTGCTATCACACCCCTTTGGTTACATGGCTGTGGATTCCCGGAGACATCTGCAGCTTCCTTAGGAACCAGTGACAGTTGTCATCTATAGAAGCAGTATGTCAGGACCTGGATCTGAACCTGCGACCCCTGCTGTGTCTGGCAGAATCTCTTCTTGCTGAGCCACCTAAGATGCTGGACAGCTCCCTGCCAGCTCCCTCCCTGATATCAACATAGCCTTATGTCTTGCTTGTCTTGAACCGTGAACTCTTTGCTCCTCCCATGAACTTCCTATTTAAACCATGCTTTTGCACTTCCTGGTGGAGACATTTTTGTGCTCTCTCCAGCCATTATCTCACTCTTGTCACTCCTGCTGCCGTCCGTATCTTCGCTACCACGTTACTGACTTTTGACTTGTTCCTCCACTACGCTTTCGCTTGATCCCAACCTGCAACCACTTGTTACTAACCTTTGGCTTGTTCCTTGACTACGCTTCTGCTTGTTGCAAACTGTGACCACTTGTTACCGACCTCTGTCTTGTTCCTCAACTACGCTTCTGCTTGATCCCAACTTGCAACTACTTGTTACCGACCTTTAGCTTGTTCCTTGACTATGCTTCTGCTTGATCCCAACCTGTGACCACTTGTTACTGACCTTTGGCTTGTTCCTTGATTACGTTTCCACTTGATCCCAACCTGCAACAACTTGTTTCTGACCTTTGGCTTGTTCCTTGATTATGTTTCCACTTGATCCCAACCTGCAACCACTTGTTTCTGACCTTTGGCTTGTTCCTTGACTACACTTCTGCTTCATTCCCAACCTGCAACCCCCGTGTTACTGACCTTTGGCTTGTTCCTCGACTACGCTTCCGCTTAATCCCAACTTGCAACCACTTGTTATTGACCTTTGGCTTGTTCCTTGACTACGCTTCCGCTTGATCCCAAACTGCAACCACTTGTTTCTGACCTTTGGCTTGTTCCTTGACTACGCTTCTGCTTGATCCCAACCTGCAACCACTTGTTACCGACCTTTGGCTTGTTCCTTGACTACCCTTCCACTTGATCCCAACCTGCAACCACTTGTTACCGATATTTTGCTTGTTTACTGTCTACACTTCTGCTTGATCCCTACCTGCTATATTTGCTACTGGACCCTGCCTTGCTCACTTTCTGGTGGGGCGATCCTGAGGACTCCAACCCGGTCCTAAAATGCAGCAAAACCCATCTCCATCATCAGGAGCTTTGGTGAACACTGGTTAGTGCTTAGACCCCACACTTCGGGTGAGCCAGCTTCATCCACCTGAGTTTTAGGGGCAACGCTCTGCTGGGTGGGGTGTCCTTGGGGACCTCCATTGTGGACAGTAGATGGAGCATTTTCAGCTTGCGGATTCACAGGCTCTGGAATCGGTGTTCCCACTACACTGGATTGACAACAATGTGAGGGTCACCTGGGTCCTGCTAGTTGGGTAAAAAATTACACATTTGTCAGCTGTATACATTCCTGAATTCTCGAGTATAATTGTTCTGTGTTCATAAAATCAGCCACCCCCCGCAGTCTGTGGATGTCTCCATAAGATGTATGCAGAGGAGGTGACACACTTTCTCTGTTAATTACTATTGTGTGCATTCATGAGTCCACGTGCCGCCTTGACACTAATGCAGCGGAGCAGCGTGGGCAATTACAGCCCCTCTGCTTAGCATGAATTATGGATCAAGGTGTAACCTACTTTCTGAGGAGCCTAAAGAAGGTGTTTAAAGGGTAACAGCGCTCCGAAAACCGAATCAGTGCTTCGAATCAATCCAGGACCGCGCAGAGTAATACTGCAAAAAGTCTTACCTTGTCATTGAGAGCTGCCAGCACAGGCCAAAACTTGTGTAAGCCCCGCCCTGTTTATATTGAACTTGTCTGAAGTCTGCACTGTATCTGCAGACTAGGACTGGTCTGCCCCGCACTTCACGTGTCCGCTGCCAGGAGCCACGCATGCGTGTGCTGCACTGAACCCAAAAATTCACTGTCTGAGACTGATTGCAAACTGCTGGAAGCACGAAGCCTCTGCAGACGTTTAGCTCCACCCTACCCATCCCCCAAAACTTTAGAAGTGCTTCCAGAAACCAAAGAAGGAAAATCTGGGGGAGTCCCTAATGAGTGACTTGTTCTCAGTCCTAGTCTGGAGACTTGTCTGCTCTACACTTAGATAGCAGCAATTTGTGGTCTGTTCTCCGGTGACTACATGAGTGCAGTGCAGTAAGGTTTTCCATCATGAAGGATTAGCATCACATGTGGGTGTGGCCTAGAGGGGTCTGCATGCAAATACAGCCTGCCTAGGAACGCCCACTCCTCCAGACTGACATCCACCCATCAAAGCATTTTAATATTTGCATAACTCCTCCCAAGAGGAGCTGCCTGTTTACAGCAATGTGTGATCTGTTCTCCGGTGACCACATAAGTGCAGTGCTGAAATCATTTCTGGCTTCTCGTGGATTCGATTAAACAGAATATGACTTTCAGCCTGACTATCCCTGGCCCCGCCCCTTTCATTCATTGCATTTCAGTTCTTTCAATTATGGAGGCTCTGCATCACGTGTGGGCGTTACCTGGGGGCGGTCTGCATGCAAATAAGGGTAGGACGGAGGCTTGGTGCTTAGCACTGGGATCCTTCGGTTTGACTCCCAACCAGAACCTGTTCACTGATTGGATTTCAGTTCTTCCAATCATGGAGGCTCAGCGTCACGTGTGGGCAGAAAAGGTATTTTGCTTATCATCTAGTAAAGATACAGCACCACATCCCTTAATAGATAAATAGAAATTTGAGGATGTATTTGGGATTTTTAAGGTGCACAATTATAAAAAAAAAATAATTTATAAAAAGTAGAAATGTATTGGAACATTAAAAACAAACATCCAAAAGGTAAGTATTGATATTACAGTACTAATACAAGTGCAAACTGATTTCATCTCTACATGTTTCGCCTTGATAATTGGCTTCTTCAGGAGAATTTGATACCAGGCACAGTAAGCACTAGAAGTAGAAAGAATTTTTAGAAAAAAAGGACAATAAACAGTCACAAAACATCAAAGATATATAACAAGAGTTTACAAATTGAAAACATTCATGAATTGGCAAAATGCATAACGCCAAAGCCATAATCGGTCATATTGATTACCTGTATATTCAAAAACTATTTGTATGTAAATTGAGGCTCTGCCAAGGAACGCCCACTCCTCCAGACTGATACCCACCCATCAAGGCATTTTGATATATGAATAACCCCTCCCACTGCTTGCTGCTCCGCCCCTTTTGTTCATTAGATTTTAGTTCTTCCAATCATGGAGGCTCAGAATCATATGTGGGTGTAACCTGGGGGGGGGGGGGGGGTCTTCGTGCAAATACAGCCTGTCTAGGAACGCCCACTCCTTCGGATTGATACCCACCCACCAAGGCATTTTAAAATATGCATAACCCCTCCCACTGCTTGCTGCTCCGCCCCTTTCATTAATTGGATTTCAGTTCTTCCAATCATGGAGGCTCAGCATCACATGTGGGCGTTACCTGAGGGGGAGGGTCTTCATGCAAATACAGCCTGTCTAGGAACGCCCACTCCTCCGGACTGACACCCACCCATCAAGACATTTTGATATTTGCATAACTCCTCCCAAAAGCCCGCCCACTGCTTACATCAGGACTGAGGGCTCATTAGAAGAGCTGCCTGTTTACAGCAATTTGTGATCTGTTCTCCGGTGACTACATGAGTCCAGTGCAGTAGGGAAACCATCATTTCTGGCTTCTGATACATCAGATTAAATGGAATATAACAATTTCACTGCATACTGTGAGCTTCTCACAATGTGCATCAGAAGCTGCAACAACTCAGAGCCCCGCCTCATTTCCTGGCTGGAGGACATCCAGCATCATCTAGTCTTTTGTCCCCAGCCTGCCCAGCCTGACTGTTCTGGGCCCGCCCTGTTTGCTCATTGGAAATCAGTTCTGTCAATCCTGGAGGCTCAGCATCACATGTGGGCGTTACCTATGCAAATACAGCCTGTCTGGGAACGCCCACTCCTCCAGACTGACACCCGCCCATCAAAGCATTTTGATATTTGCATAACTCCTCCCAAGAGGAGCTGCCTGCTTACAGCAATTTGTGATCTGTTCTCCGGTAACTACATGAGTGCAGTGCAGTACGGAAACCATCATTTCTGGCTTCTAGTACATCAGATTAAACAGGCCATTAATATGGCGATTTCACTGCACACTGTGAGCTTCTCAGTGTGCAGCAGAACCTGCAGCAAGTCAGATAGAGCCCCTCCTCATTTCCTGGCTGGAGGATATCCAGCATCATCTATCCCTTTTCCCTCCAGTCCCTGGTGACACAGGGAGAAGAACCACAGCCAGACATTGCAGAGGTTGTAGGTTCAGACCCAGGTCCTGACATTCACACAGGAGAATGGTCAAAATGCTGTTTTCCCTCCAGTCCCTGGTGCCACCGTGTTTACTCTTCAGATTTCACTTCTTTCAATCACAGGGGCTCAGCATCACATGTGGGCGTTACCTATGCAAATACAGCCCAGCTAGGAACGCCCACTCCTCCAGACTGACACCCGCCCATCAAGGAATTTTGATATTTGCATGACTCCTCCCACTGCTTGCATCAGGACTGAGGGCTCTTCTTGAGAGGAGTACTGCTGGCCACTCCCACCAAGCCCTGATCTGCTTGCATTGCATATGGAAGCACAAACACCCAGTGATGATGTCACTGAGTCTAAAATAAGGTGTTTGACAATGGAAAATTTGTATTAAAAAATGTCATGGAGGGGGGCGGAGAGGGACCAGGGAAGGGGAAATAGAAGCAGATTAAACTTCGGCTTTAATGAGCCTGCCAATCCCTCGTAGAACGTTGCGCGGCGTACTTAGCGGTGACGATGACACACGCAGTGTGCGCTCGGTGAATGGATGCCATGTTCTAGGCACAGACTACAGCGTGCCGCTTCCAGCCGCTCTGCCCACACGCCATGTGCCGGGGCCCCGTACTGCGCGCACACGCCGGGCAGAATGTTCTATGGCTTGTTTGCTGTGCGGAACGTTCCGTGTTTGACACGCAGGCCTCTCTCTCCGTGCCGCGGCGCCCTCCGATAAGCTGTAATTTGGGCGCGATCCAGATGGAGTTTAATGATTTTCGAGCATTGCAATGTGACACAAGGTCAGCGCCTGCGAAATAAAATTGCCGAAAGGTGATTCTCCGGCTTCTCACGGCTAAGAAGGCCGAGATAAGAACTAAATAATTCACGCTGATGAGGTGAGAACGCCACTCGCTGCTGCAAAGCGTTCTCTGCTAAATCAATACCAGAAAAGTCTGCGCTCTATTCACTGTCTGTGTACACTGGACCACTTCCCGGGAGGGGGAGGGGCTGCCTGGGCTTCATCGCAGGACGGGGGGGGGGGAGGGTGCAAAAAACACAAAAAAAAAACCTCTATAAAGACCAAATTTACTTTCCATTCAAGGCCTCATAAGCTCTAAGCCTCCTCTGGATATTTTCGCTTACAATCTGTATTTTTTGCTAGAAAATAGGGATGGGCTTTATGTTCGGGTCGAACATGAGTTCAAGTCGAACATCGGCTGTTCGCCAGTTCGCCGAATAGCGAACAATTTGGGGTGTTCGCGGCAAATTCGAAAGCCGCGGAACACCCTTTAAAAGTCTATGGGAGAAATCAAAAGTGCTAATTTTAAAGGCTTATATGCAAGTTATTGTCGTAAAAAAGTGTTTGGGGACCCGGGTCCTGCCCCAGGGGACATGGATCAATGCAAAAAAAAATTTTAAAAACGGACGTTTTTTCGGGAGAAGTGATTTTAATAATGCTTAAAGTGAAACAATAAAAGTGCAATATTCCTTTAAATTTCGTACCTGGGGGGTGTCTATAGTATGCCTGTAAAGGGGCGCATGTTTCCCGTGTTTAGAACAGTCTGACAGCAAAATGACATTTCAAAGGAAAAAAAGTCATTTAAAACTACCCGCGGCTATTAATGAATTGTTGGTCCGACAATACACATAAAAGTTCATTGATAAAAACGGCATGGGAATTCCCCACAGGGGAACCCCGAACCAAAATTTAAAAAAAAATGCGTGGGGTCCCCCCAAATTCCATACCAGGCCCTTCAGGTCTGGTATGGATATTAAGGGGAACCCCGCACCAAAATTTTAAAAAAATGGCATGGGGGTCCCACCAAAAATCCATACCAGACCCTTATCCGAGCACTCAACCTGGCAGGTTGAGGGGACGAGAGAGCGCCCCCCATCCTGAACCGTACCAGGCTACATGCCCTCAACATTGGGAGGGTGTTTTGGGGTAGCCCCTCAAAGCACCCTGTCCCCATGTTGATAGGGAGAAGGGCCTCATCCCCACAACCCTTGCCCAGTGGTTGTGGGGGTCTGCGGGTGGGGGGCTTATCGGAATCTGGAATCAGAATCATTTTTTTCTTGTTCATGAAAGGGAAAAACATGCATTTTAAAGCACATTTGAAGAGTGTATTATATATAGATAGACATGTGAAAGCACATAGGGCTAGGGATATTATATATATATATATATATATAAAAGAAAATTCCAGTTAAAAGTGGTAACAGTGGTCAGTCATCAAGGGAGACCCCAGGAACGTGAGGGGAGGGGGGGGTGGATGACTCTGGTGACCAGAGACCACCTTCCGCAGAAAGAATCCACTAAGATAAGGGGGGTGTTCCTGATATAAGGAGGAAACCTTTATATCAGTGTCCCTTTACATTATTGTATTTACGCTCCCCTTACATCAGTGACCCCCCCCTCAGACTGGCCTGGCAGCGCTGTCACTGACCTCCTCTCAGGTGCACCGTGCAGGGCTCACTCAGTTGGCTCCAGTTCGGTGGCTCTGGTTTTATCCTATAGTCTCCTCTCCATAGTCCACACACATCTGACTTTTCCTATGACCCCCATCCTGGTAGCACTCCCACTCTTGACTCCTCTCCAGACTCCCTCAGAGACTGCAGACAGGTACAAGAGATCAATGCAGTCTCACCAGTGCCCATCAATGCAGCCACACTGTGCCTATAATCGCAGCCTCACTGTGGCCATCAATGCAGCCTCACTGTGCCCATAATCGCAGCCTCACTGTGACCATCAATGCAGCCTCACTGTGCCCATAGTTGCAGCCTTACTGTGCCCATAATCGTAGCCTTACTGTGCCCATCAATGCAGCCTCACTGTGGCCATCATTGCAGCCTCACTGTGCCCATAATCGCAGCCTCACTGTGCCCATAGTCGCAGCCTCACTGTGCCCATAATCGCAGCCTCACTGTGCCCATCAATGCAGCCTCACTGTGCCCAAAATCGCAGCCTCACTGTGCCCATAATCGCAGCCTCACTGTGCCCATAATCGCAGCCTCACTGTGCCAAAACTCGCAGCCTCGCTGTGCCCATCAATTCAGTCTCACTGTGCCCATAATCACAGCCTCACTGTGCCCATCAATTCAGCCTCACTGTGCCCATAATCGCAGCCTCACTGTGCCCATAATCGCAGCCTCACTGTGCCATCAATGCAGCCTCAATGTGCCCATCAATGTGGCCTCACTGTGCCTATTAATGCAGACTCACCATAGCCTGCTCTTGATCACATACACATCTCCTGCTGTGTGTCACTGAGCTAGGTCTGTGTGTTGTCGGCAGCGCTGTAACAAGGATTCACAGATTCAATCACAGACACAGACAAAGATTTAATCTACTATCACATGAGTCGGTCTAGGGGGGCGGGACCTTGTTACAGCGCCGCCGACAACATACAGACCCAGCTCCGTGACACCCAGCGCTCCCACTGTGTGTGACAAAGAAGAGGAGGAGGTGCTGCAGCCACAGATCAAAGCAGCCCCAGGGTGGGCAGTCTACTGGGAAATTTCCCAGTATCCCAGTAGGCCAGTCCAGCCCTGATGGTGGCCTCCTGTGGACTCAATCTCCCAGGCCTAGTGGACGTGGTGAAAGGAGGTGGTGTTGGAATCCTCCTATCCCCTCAAGGCACTTTTCAGGTTCTTCATCCACCCCCCTCTGTATTGCACAATAGCCACTTTCACTTCTCCCACTTCCTTCTCCCCACTTTTTTTTTTATTTATTCCCTGTGTTTGTTACTTTTTTGTATTTTTTTTGTTGGTTGTTACACTGTTTGTCACAGTGTGATTAGTAGGGTGTGGGTCCTTGGGCCTACCCTAAAAAGTCTTGGGAGGGGGTGGACATGGCCTTCTGGCTTGGTTCGCCCTCTTTCATGGGGTCTCCCTTCGGGGGAGCCCCACCGGATACTTGGGTCTGTTTTCAGCAGATCCTCCAGAGAAAGGGGTCTGTCTGGTTTTGGCCTGACGGGCCTAGTGAGTACCTCAGTCCCTGTCTGGAGCCTAACGCCCTAGGGGATCAGGGTAAGGTCCTTCCTAGGGAGGATCGTGTAACACCCGTTGCACTTTTGTGTCACTCTTTATGTGTGCACTTTTTTTGGCACCGGGTGGAGTTTTTGGGTGTGTTTCACACGCCACTGGCTTTTCAAAAAAAAAAATCCACCCCCCTCTCTGTCCCTCTCCTCATTTGAAGCTCACTGTATTCATCTATTTTCTCCAGTTTTGTTGAGAATTGCTGGGATCTATTGGCCTCCTGGACCGGTATTAAACTTCCTTGATGACTTCTCTGCCTGGCTACCCTAACTTCTCTCTTCTAAAATCCTAACAATCATTCTTCGTGAATTCAACATCCCTGTTAATCTTAACACTCCCGCTACTTCTAAATTTCTGAATTTCCTCCTCTTTTGATCTGAAACAATTGGCAAATGCTTCTACTCTCTCTGTTGGCAACTGCCTTGACCTCATATTCTCCTACCTATGCACTCCGCACATCCTCTCCAACATTCCTTTTCCTCTCTCTGATCACCACCTTATTAGTTTCACTCTCTCCTTCTCTGCCTCCTCCTTGCCTCCCAACTACCAAACAATTACCCATTACAAACCTTCGCCATCTTAACCCTTCTCTTCTTTTTTCTGCTACAGATTGTCTCTATGCCAAAATCTCATCCTTGTCCTGCCCCAACCTGGTCACTACTGTCTACAACAGTTCACTGTCATCCACCCTGGATACCTTGGACCCCCTTCACTACGCACAGAATCAGGCCCCAACCGTTACAACCCTGGTAGACAGACAATACCAGAAGCCGCAAAAAACAGAGCCGTGCTCTTGAACGCCTGTGGTGTAAGACAAAGTCACAGCAAGATTTCAGCCAATATAAATCTGCCCTCCAAAAATACTATTCCTGTCTCCACGCTGCCAAACAGACTTACTTTATCACTCTCATTAACACCCACTCACACAATCCCCGTCAACTCTTTTCTACCTTTAATGCTCTACTTCATCCGCCATTACCTCCACCCACTAACTTACTCACTGCCCAGGAGATTGCTAATCACTTCAAAAATAAGATTGAGATAATTCGTCTCGAGATCTCCGCTCTACAGATATCTCCCTCACTTTACACTCTTTGTCCTCCTGCACAATCAAAACTCTTGTTTAACCCAACTACTACAGAGGAAGTCAATAAACTTTTTTCTAACGCCCACCTAACCTCCTGCCCGCTGGACCCTGTTCCTTTTCAAATACTACGGTCACCCTCTGACTCTATCCTACACTCTTTAACTCATATCTTTAACCTCTCCCTCTCTACTGGCATCTTCCCCAACCCTCTAAAACATGCACTAGTCACTCCCATACCAAAAAAGGCCTCACTGGACCCAACCAATCTGCCTCTAAACTCCTTGAACGTTTAGTCTACAACCCACTGAGCGACCACCTCATTGAGAATAACCTTCTTGATCCCCTTCAGTCTGGATTTCGCCCACAGCACTCCAGATAAACTGCTCTCCTAAAACTTATAAACCACTTACTAACAGCTAAAACCAATAGTCATTATTCCGTACGCTTACTCTTGGACCTTTCTGTTGCCTTTGATACAGTTGACCACCTCCTCCTCAAAAAAAACTCAATTTGCTTGGTATCCATGGCTGTACTCTCCGTTGGTTTGAATCTTACCTATCTCACCGCACCTTCAGCGTCACTTACAACTCCACTTCCTCCTCTCCAACACCTCTTACCGTTGGGGTCCCCCAAGGTTCTGTCCTTGGACCTCTACTATTCTCGAGCTGATGGCCTCTCATGGCTTCCACTACCATTTATATGTCAATGACACCCAAAGCTATCTCTCTACCCCTCAGCTCCACCCACCAGTCTCCTCCCTGGTCATCTCTCGCCTCGACTACTGCAACTCCCTCCTCATTGGATTACCTTTACATAGGCTCCTCCCCCCTTCAGTCCATAATGAATGCTGCTGCAAGACTCATCCACCTTACCAACCGTTCAGTGTCCTCCACCCCTCTCTACCAATCCCTCGACTGATCTCCATTCAGTGTCCTCCACCCCTCTCTACCAATCCCTCCACTGACCTCCATTCAGTGTCCTCCACCCCTCTCTACCAATCACTCCACTGACCTCCATTCAGTGTCCTCCACCCCTCTCTACCAATCCCTCCACTGGCCTCCATTCAGTATCATCCACCCCTCTCTACCAATCCCTCCACTGGCCTCCATTCAGTATCCTCCACCCCTCTCTGCCAATCCCTGCACTGGCTTCCATTCAGTATCCTCCACCCCTCTCTGCCAATCCCTGCACTGGCTTCCATTCAGTATCCTCCACCCCTCTCTGCCAATCCCTGCACTGGCTTCCATTCAGTATCCTCCACCCCTCTCTGCCAATCCCTGCACTGGCTTCCATTCAGTATCCTCCACCCCTCTCTGCCAATCCCTGCACTGGCTTCCATTCAGTATCCTCCACCCCTCTCTGCCAATCCCTGCACTGGTCTCCATTCAGTGTCCCCCACCCCTCTCTACCAATCCCTCCACTGGCTTCCATTCAGTGTCCTCCACCCCTCTCTATCAATCCCTCCACTGGCTTCCATTTAGTGTCCTCCACCCCTCTCTGCCAATCCCTCCACTGGTCTCCATTCAGTGTCCTCCACCCCTCTCTACCAATCCCTCCACTGGTCTCCATTCAGTGTCCTCCACCCCTCTCTACCAATCCCTCCACTGGCTTCCATTCAGTGTCCTCCACCCCTCTCTGCCAATCCCTGCACTGGTCTCCATTCAGTGTCCCCCACCCCTCTCTACCAATCCCTCCACTGATCTCCATTCAGTGTCCTCCACCCCTCTCTACCAAACCCTCCACTGGTCTCCATTCAGTGTCCTCCACCCCTCTCTGCCAATCCCTTCACTGACCTCCATTCAGTGTCCTCCACCCCTCTCTACCAATCCCTCCACTGGTCTCCATTCAGTGTCCTCCACCCCTCTCTGCCAATCCCTCCACTGGTCTCCATTCAGTGTCCTCCACCCCTCTCTGCCAATCCCTCCACTGGCTTCCACTCACCCAACGAATAGAATTCAAAGTACTAACAATAATTTACAAAGCCATCCATAACTCCGCCCCCAGCTACATCACTAACCTAGTCCTAAAATACCAACCAAGCCGCTCTTTTCGGTCCACCCAAGACCTCCTACTCTCTAGCTCCCTTGTCACCTCCTCCAATGCTTGCCTCCATTTCTCTAGAGCTTCTCCCATCCTTTGGAACTCCCTACCCCAATCTGTCCGACTGTCCCCTAATCTATCCATCTTTAGGCGATCCCTGAAAACCCTTTTCTTTAAAGTAGCCTATCCTGCTTCTAACTAATACACTGTTTTACTTCCTCCATCAGATCATCCCCCACAGCTATTACCTTTTGCATCAATTGACCCTCCTCCTAGATTGTAAGCTCTAGTGATCAGGGCCCTCTGATGCCTCTTGTACCAAATTGTAATGTAACTGTGATGTCTGCCTTCATGTTGTTAAGTGCTGTGCAAACTGTTGGCGCTATTTAAAACCTGTATAATAATAACAATAATATAACCCAATTTTTTTCATAAAATATAAAAGATGATGTTACGCCGAGTAAAGAGATACCTAACATGTCACACTTTAAAATTGCGCACACTTGTGGAATGACGACAAAACTACGTTACTTAAAAATCTCCATAGGCGCTTTTTTTGTTTTTTTTTACAGGTTACCAGTTTAGAGTTACAGAGGAGGTCTAGCGCTAGAATTATTTATCTCGCTCTGATTTTCACTGCGATACCTCACATGTGTGGTACGAACACCGTTGGGGGTGGGGCTTTAAAAAAAAATTCACTTTTTTTTTTTTTTACACTGTCCCTTAATTTTTTTTATCACTTTTGTTCCTATTACAAGAAATGTAAACATCCCTTGTGATAGAAAGCAAAAGATTAAAAATAAAAAAACATTAAACCCCATTTCTGGAACTTGTTGTTTACAAGTTTAAATTTGTTTTTTTTTTGTAGAAAATTACTTAGAACCAAAAAACATTATATATATATATATATATACACACAGTGGATATAAAAAGTCTACACACCCCTGTTAAAATGTCTGATTTCTGTGATGTAAAAAAAAAAAAAAAAATGAGACAAAAAAATAATTTCATAACTTTTTCCAATGGGACCTATAAACTGTTAAAACTCAATTGAAAAACAAACTGAAATCTTTTAGGGGGGAAGTAAAAATAAAATAATCTGGTTGCATAAGTGTGCACACCCTCACACTAATACTTTGTTGAAGATCCTTTTGATTTTATTACAGTACTCAGTCTTTTTAGAGATGAGCCTATCAGCATGGTGATATATATATATATATATATATATTTTTTTTTTTTTTTTTCAGCAGAGACCTTAGAGAATAAAATGGTGATCGTAGCCATTTTTTATCTCACATGGTATTTGTACAGTGGTTTTTCACACACAATTTTTGGGGAAAAAAATACGATTTGATGAATTATAATGCAAAGAACACAATATATAACCCATTTTTTCTTTTGTTTGGGTAAAATATAAAAGATGATGTTACGCCGAGTAAATAGATACCTAACATGTCAGGCTTTAAAATTGCGCACGCTCGTGGAATGGCGACAAACTACGATACTTAAAAATCTCCATAGGCGGTGCTTTAATTTTTTTTTTTACAGGCTACCAGTTTAGAGTTACAGAGGAGATCTCGCACCAGAATTATTTCTCTTGCTCCGACGTTCGCGGTGATACCTCACATGTGTGGTACGAACACCTTTGGGGGAGGGGCTTTAAAGACGATTTTCTTATTTATTTACTTTTTTTTTTTTAAACTGTCCCTTTAATTTTTAAACTTTTTTTATAACTTTTTGTTCCTAATACAAGAAATGTAAACATCTCTTGTGATAGAAATTAGGGGTGACAGGTCCTCTTATGATCCCGAATCTATCTTCTACCTTTGAAAGCAAAAGATCAAAAAAAAAATAAAAACCTCATTGATCTTTTGCTTTAAACCTCTTACTGTCCGCCCCCCCTCCGCCCCCCAAACATTATATATTTATTTTTAGCAGAGATCCTAGAGAATCAAATGGCGATCGTTGCAATTTTTTTTATGTCGCACTCTATTTTCACAGCAGTTTTTCAAATGCTTTTCCTCCTATATCAGTTGTACCGGTTTATCTGCAGTCTTCTCTTCTCTACAGCCGTTCAAAGTGCAGAATTTATACAGCTTGTGCGAGCGTTCAGAAAGCAGGAGGCGGGGGAGCTGAGGTTCCAGTCTGCAGAGCATCGTGAGAGCTGATTGGAGGGAAGGGACAACCCCCCTCCCCTCCCTTTTGCACACAGAAACAGCTGAGGCTGTCAATCACAGGCTGTGTGCTGGAGCCCCCTCCCCTGTCACCTGTATGTTGGTGTTCTGGCGGGCAGTCAGGGGGCAGTAAAACCGTGGCTCGACTGCCTCCTGAACGCCCAGAGGCTGCTGCTCTACCGCCCTCTGAAAAGCAATCTATGGAGGTGTCAGAGACTGTTGCCATGTCCATTGAAGATCGAAAACTCCACACACAGTCCGACTCCTGGCAACGAGTTTACGACAAAGAGGGGGGCTTGTCCTCTGCCGCCACGCACGCCAAAACTAAAACCGCAAGGACCGAGGATCTCCTCCATCGGGGGATGGGCTGGGACAGGCAGCGGAGATCTCCCTTAATTATATTCACAGATCTGTGTGCGTAAAAAAAAAAAAAAAATCCTCCTAATGGCGCCATCACTGTTTGCGAGGAGCGCGGCGTGACACGCGATAATGCTATTTGTCTGAGTGTTACTGTAATGTGACAATAACAATATGACAGCGTTCTTCTGGTAATGAGGCGCCACCGGCGGGCGGGTGATGGGAAACGCGAAGGGTTAAATCCCAGCAATGACAGGCTGCCGCATTGTTAGCGGTTTGTCACGCGATTCTCGGCGCGGATTACATATCTATCATAATAATTGCCAACGATGACAGGATGAGGGAAACGGCGACCGCGGGAAAAGGCAAAAAATTGTGTTTTTTTTTATAATGGAGGTACGTTCACACCGGAGCGTCGCGGAAACGCGCTGTCGTGCTCATTGGGGTTTTTCTTGCGCATTTTTCACGCATTAATGCCCACCACTAACGCCCCAAAATAGCTCCGGAACGTTTTCACTCGTGGAGCATTTTGGCGCGTTTTTAGCGCATTTTGCCACGTGAAAAACGCGTAGTAAAACGTGCGCCCGCTACCCGCCAGGGGGTGCCCTGAACAGTTCATGGCACTGCAAAAACGACCCGCCATTGCAACGCGTTTTCCGAAACGCACATTTCTGGGGGCTTAGGGAATGTGCAGGTGTGAATGCAGCCTTAAAGAGAACCTGTCACATGATCAATAGTCCTCCTGCTTGTTTTTTTATTTTCTTCTTGAGTTTTATGTTGTGGGTTCCAACCTAAAAATAACTTAAAGACCAGAAGGGTCTGGTGTTAATTCGGGGGTAACCCCCATGCTTTTTTTTTCTTTTGACTGGCATCTCCCTTAAAAATAATACCTGACTTAAAAGGTCTGATATGAATTATAGGAGAACCCCCCCCCCCCCCCATGAATATTTTTTTTTGCTTTTGTTTTCTGTTTTCTGTTTTTTTACAAGGGGTCCCCCTAAAAAAAATGGTACCAGACATGAAGGGTCTGGTTTGAATTATGGGAGAACCCCCATGCCATTTTTTTCTACTGTGGTCCCCCTTAAAAATGATACCAGATCTGAAGAGTGTGGTATGAATTATAGGAGAGCCCCCATATTTTTTTTTCCGGGGTTCCCTTTAATAATTATACCAGACCTGAAGGGTCTATTTTATTCTTTGACTGGGGCCCCCCCTTAAAAATTATACCAGATCTGAAGGGTCTGGTATGAATTATAGGAGAACTTCCATTCTTCTTTTTTTTTTTTTTTGACTGGGGCCCCCCCTTAAAAAATTTTCCCAGACCGGAAGGGTCTGGAATGAATTATGGGAGAACCCCCATGGCATTTTATTTTACTGGGGTTCCCCTTAAAAGTTATACCAGATCTGAAGGGTCTGGTATGAATTATGAGTAAACCCCAATTTGTTTTTGTATTTTTTTGTGACTGGGGTCCCTTCTAAAAATTATACCAATCTGTAAGGGTCTGGTATGATTTTTTGAGAGAACCGCCATTATTTTTGGGGTGGTGGGTTTGACTTGGGTCCCCCTAAAAAAATTCTACCATACCTGATGCATCTGGTCTGAATTATGGGAGAACCCCCATGTCATTTTCTTTACTGGTGTCCCCCCTAAAATATTATACAAGATCAGAAGGGTCTGGTATGAATTTTGGGTGAACCCCAATTTGTTTTTGTTTTATAGTGACGGGGTCCCCTCTAAAAAATTATATCAGACCGTAAGGATCTGGTATGAATTATGAGAGAGCCCCCATTGTTTTGTTTTTCTGAGGTTCCCCTTAGAAATCATACCAAACCTGAAGGGTCTTTTTTTTTATTCGTTGACTGGGGTCTCCCTTAAAACTGATACTAGACCTAAAGTGCCTGGTATGAATTATGGCAGAACCCCCATTAATTTTGTTTGTTTTTTTGACCAGGGCCCCCCTTAAAAAATTTTTACCAGACCTGAAGGGCCTGGTATGAAATATAGGAGAACCCCCATGCCATTTTTTTTTTTTTTTTTTGTACTGGGTCCCCCTTAAAAATTATACCAGATCTGAAGGGTCTTTTTTTGACTGGGGTCTCTGTTAAAAATCACACTAGACCGAAGGGTCTGGTATGAATTATGGGTGAAACCCCATTAATGTCGTGTTTGTTTTCTTTGACTGGAGCCTCCCTTCAAATGTTTTACTAGACCTGAAGGGTCTGCTATGAATTAGGAGAGAATCCCCATTTTTTTTGGGGGGGGGGGGGTTGACTGGGGTCCCCCTTAAAAAAATTGTACCAGACATGAAGGGTCTGGTAGGAATTATGGGAAAACCCCTATGTGTTTTTACTAGGGTCCCACCTAAAAATGATACCAGACCATAAGGGTCTGGTATGAAGTATGGGAGAACCTGCATTGTTTTGTTTTTTTCATTATTGGGGTCCCCTTTAAAATCTATACCAGACCTATAGGGTCTGGTCTGAATTATGGAAGAACCCCCGTGCCATTTATTTTACTGGGGTCCCCCGTAAAAATTTTATAAGATCTGAAGGGTCTGATATGAATTATGGGAAAACCCCCATGATATTTTTTTTTGTTTTTTTTTTTCTTCTAGGGTCCCCCTTAATAATTCTACCAGACCTGAAGGGTCTTTTTTTATTCTTTGACTAGGGTCCCCCTTAAAAATGATACTAGACCTGAAGGGTCTGGTATGAATTATGGGAGATCCCCCGTGCCATGTTTTTTTAGCTATATCTATTGGCTTCTTTGCTTACATGGACTGTTCTCGGCCATGTAAGTGAATGGGGTCGTAGACGTCACCGGCTGTAATGGACTTGGCGGTCTGCCCGGCACCCACCGGTATTGATAGCGGAAAGCTGTGATGTGTAATAATGGTACCTCCATTATAAATGGCGTTATGCTGAAGCGCAAATAAGTAAATGTCCGAAGGTTCGTCCAAACGCCCCAACAACCAAGGCTTGGTCCGGAGTTGTCCCCAATGATGACCAGCTTCTGCCTTCTAGCTGGGGGTGGTAGTTGGAGAGGAGGAGATACAAATCATCTTCTGGATACATTTCTCCTGCCTTATAAATGGCGCTATGACCCCCCCGCCCCCGCCCCGCGCCTGACGCATTCACTAACAACCCCAACAATGGTGATCAGGAGCCGAGTTTTCGGAGATGGCAAAGCTGAGAGTGGAGGAGAATTTTCTAGGAATGACGACGCGGGGAGATAATGAAGGAAATTCCTCCCACTCTGCAGTCAATTTGCTGGAGTCGAGCGTCTTATCAGCGCGGTGCAGGGGCCTCATGAATCCTGACACCGACGCGCCTTCTAAGTGACACCGTGACAAGTACTTCAGGGAGGCCGCGGGGCCGTCTACCAACTTCTCGCAGCACCTCCAACGCAGAGAAAGCCGCAGGTGAAGCTGACGCACTCCAGGATTAAAAAAAACCCCACCATTTTCCAGTTTACACCCCATAAATGGAATTTGATAAACTCCGTATTGCGGCAAAAATACGAATTTTTCAAAAATGATTAATCAAAATTGGTTAATAAAGAGCTTTCTGTGAGACCCAATCACAGCGTGACATGGCTTTGTTTATTAACCACCTAAAGCAGAGAAAACTGAATATTTTGCAGCCTATAGGTTCTTAGATGTTGTGACTGCATTAGATTTCTTTTCATTTATTTTACTTGGTAATCCTACAATTATCACACTTCCTCTTCATCCAAACCTTCATCTAATCTACGTTTTGTCTGTAGGCGGCTTTCTGGGTGGGGGGGGGAGGGCTCCCCTCCCCAAATCAAAAATCACACCCACTTCATGGGTGGGCCACCCAGACTTCACCTCTAAATATGTGAGGACCGCCCATCACACCCACTGTATGGTTTGGTTTAACCCAGAATGTGAATGGGTGAATGTTTAGTGAATGGTGAATGTTGGGTGAATGGTGAAGGTTGGGTGAATGTTTGGTAAATGTTGGGTGAATGTTTGGTGAATGGTGAATGTCGGGTAAATGTTTGAATGTCGGGTGAATGTTTGGTGAATGTTGGGTGAATGTTTGGTGAATGGTGAATGTTCGGGTGAATGTTTGGTGAATGTTGGGTGAATGGTGAATGTTCGGGTGAATGTTTGGTGAATGTTGGGTGAATGTTTGGTGAATGGTGAATGTTTGGGTGAATGTTTGGTGAATGTTGGTTGAATGTTTGGTGAATGGTGAATGTTGGGTGAATTTTGGGTGAATGTTTGGTGAATGTTGGGTGAATGTTCTGTGAATGTTGGCTGCCCCTCCCGCTGAGGCCAAATCCTCAGCCATATTGTGCCCACTCCATGCCTGAGGCCTCCACATGACATTCCCAGCCATTGGCCTTTATATCTCAAGGAAGGAATGTCCACACATGAAGAGGATTGCCCATTATGTGTCACTTACCTGAAACCGAAGCCTGCGATGTCACCGATGTCCCCTCTTCCCCTCTTGCGCGCGGGAGCCGCCAGTCATGGCACCATCTCCTTTATAAACGGAGATTCTTGATGCGCCGTAGACATCGGCGATCGCCTTTTTTGTAAAGATCACCCAACATTCACCATTCACCCAACATTCACATTCAACATTCGCTCATTATGAGGGGCTCCCACCATCCCTGTGCTGTGCTGACCTCTCCTAAACCGTGGAGGTTTGGGAGATATTTCGAGCACCTACAGGTAAGACTTAATCTAGGCTTACCTGCCGGTAAAAGTGGCTGCAGCGGGTTTACAATCACTCTAAGCACCATATAGAAATACGGTGAGACCAAATCCCCATATTTTTTGAAAATGTTCAGGTGATTTAAATAGCCTTGCAGGAGGTCAATTAAAAAGGAGTCCGATGCCTTTCACTGGTTCAGGTACAATTTTTTTTACTCTAAATCACCGCAGAACCGGACCGAGAAACGTACAGGACTCTTTTTACAGACTGCGGCCGGCCTGGACGTGTGTGAACCGGCTACATAGAAAGTTTGGTTCGGTTCACATGCCATGCGAATGGGATGCGGTTCAAAACGCATCAAATTGCCATATATGTGAACCGAGCCTAATGCCGTGTACACACGGTCCGACTTTTCGGCTACAAAAGTCCGACAGCCTTTCGACTGACTTTTGGCGGACTTTAAACAGACTTTCTAATGAACGGACTTGCCTACACACAATCACACCAAAGTCTGACGGATTCGTACGTGATGACGTACACCAGACTAAAATGAGGAAGTTGATAGCCAATAGCTGCCCTAGCGTGGGTTTTCGTCCGTCGGACCGGCATACAGACGAGCGGATTTCTGGGTCCGGCGGAGTTACGACGTAAAGATTTGAAGCATGTTCCAAATCTAAAGTCCATCAGATTTGCGACTGGAAAAGTCCGCTGAAGGTCCGGTGAAGCCCACACATGATCGGATTGTCCGCCGGATTTGGTCCGTTGGCGTCTGTCTGACTTTTGTAGCCGAAAAGTCCGACCGTGTGCACGCCCCATAAGTGTCATCCAGGTAAGGGTTACATCCACCTGAACATCCACCTGAAGAAAATAAAAAACTTTAATCCATGGAGATTCTCTATCTTGAGAATTTTGGTATCGGAGAGTCCTCCTGACCTAGTCACGGCTACAAACAAAAAATATGGAAACAAAGTAACATTTCAAATATAGTCTTCAGTGATTATCATCTAGACAGACATAAGAGACGTATAAAACACGAGATACATTGTCATATTCCGGTTCGGTTGATCACGTTTGGTTGGTTTCGGAGACGGCGTATTGCTGGGAAATTCTTCAGATATTTTTGGGGACGGCCGGACTCCACACAACCCTTCGTTAGGTGAACTCCTCCGTCATCTAGGTGTGAACTCTTCCACTCGCTCCGATTATTCCATTTTATGTTTTCAAAAAAAAAAAATGATGGGATGAATTTGTTTTGTTTCTCCCAGTGGAGATTTTTGATTATTTAATTACAGGCCTCATTGCCCCATCATTAAATTCAAAGAAGCAAATCTAATGTGAGCACTTAAATGTAATGTCACTCATTAGTCTCTAATGAACAGAAGCAGATTCCTTCTCCCAGAAACAGCTGTAATGGAGAGCCGTGTCCCCCCGATTCCGCACAGCGGGGGCTCCTCAAGTGTGTCGCTGGAGAGCGCCGGGCATGCTGGGAACTTCGGAAACCTGCGGATTCCGCTCTTCCTAATCAGGAAACGGTGGGAGGGGACTTCATACGAGGAGTGCCAGCGAGCCTCTTCCACCGGCACGTAGTAATTCTGAGAGACTCAAAGGTTGATCGGTTGAGTCAAACGTGAAGATCTGGGATCGGAGATTGAAATATTGGTGGAGCGTTGGGCGCCGCTGGTATAAAGGGTAATCAGCGGGCATGTAGTGAGGGCCATTCCCTGTAACGTGGTGAACCCAGCGGAGGCCTCCATAGCGAACGCGCCAACGATGATTGGCCGCCCTTCATCAGAGAGCCACCTGGTTTTTATCCACCAAAATGTTGCAGCCCCGATGAAGGATGGCTGAGGAGATTCCAGAATGTGTTGGATGCTCTTGTGAGCCCCGTCTCGATCCAGCAATGTCCACAAGAGCCTCAGCTCTCTGGGGACTTCTCACTCTTCATTGGCTCCCGCTGCTGTCAATCACAGCCAGTGAGCAAATCAGGAGAGGGAGGGGGTGGGGACGAGCTGCAACTCCACGAGCTGCTTGCTTTGGGGGCAGATGGGAGGAGCCAGGAGCGACGCCGGGAAACCCGAGAAGAGGATCTGGGCTGCTCTGTGAAAAAGCATTGCACAGAGCAGGTAAGTAGAAGATTTTTGTTATTTAACCGCTTGCCGACCAGCAGCTGTCATTATACTGCGGCAGGCCGGCTCATTCTCGCAAATCGCCAAAGGTCTACGTCGGCTCCTTCAGGAGCCCTAGCGGGCACGCGCGTGCGCCCGCTGCATGACGGGGGTTCCCGATGCGCGTGGCCGGTGGCCACGATGTCCACCGGCCACCCGCAATCGTGGGAAAGAGCCAGAACTGGGATCTGCCAATGTAAACAGACAGATCCCCGTTCTGACGGGAGGAGAGACAGATCTGCTGTTCCTAGTGATCAGAAACAGCGATCTCTCTCCTCCTCCAGTCAGTCCCCTCCCCCCACAGTTAGAAACACCTCCCAGGGAAGACATTTAAGCCCTTTGCCCCCCTGCCAGTGCCATTTATACTGTAATCAATGCATTTTGATAGCTCTGATCACTGTATAAATGTCACTGGTCCCACAAAAGTGTCAAAAGTGTCCGATCTGTCCGCTGCAATGTCGCAGTCCCACTAAAAATCACAGATCGCCGCCATTACTAGTAAAAAAAAAAAAAATGCCATAAATATATCCTCTATTTTGTAGACGCAATAACTTTTGCGTAAACCAATCAATATTTGTTGCAATTTTTTTATCAAAAAGTATGTAGAAGAATACATATTGGCCTAAACTAATGAAGAAATTTGTTTTTTTATTTTTTATTTTTTTGTGGATATTTATTGTAGCAAAAAGTAAAAAATGTTTTTTTTTTTTCAAATTGTCGCTTTTTTTTTTGTTTATAGCGCAAAAAATAAAAACCGTAGAGGTGATCAAATACCACCAAAAGAAAGCTTAATTTGTGGGGAAAAAAGTTTATTTTGGGTACAGCATCGCACGACCGCGCAATTGTCAGTTAAAGCAACGCAGTGCCCTATCGCAAAAAATGGCCTGGTCATTATGGCGGCAAATCTTCCAGTCTGTAAGTGGTTAAAGAAGAATTCCGCCCCGACTTTTACTATTAGGGCAATTAACTTGTCAAGGCACCCAGCGATGTCCTGATTCTTGAATCGGCTCTCGGGTGCTGCTGCCGCCATCTTGGCTAAGGGAAACTGCCAGTGAACCCTTGCGGATTCACAGCCGGTTTCCTACTGCACATGCACGAATCGCACTGCGCTTTGTGAATGAGCCGGCTTCAAGGGGGAAGGAGGAGGGTGGCCGAATGTCCAGCTCACTTTGCCGTGGTGAACTGAGACAGAAGTGGGAGCAGGTACCCTGCAAAAGGTGCCAAATGTGGCAGCCGAAAGGGGGGAGGGGAGGCGGTGCTTCCCCTTTTGGGTGGAGCTCCACTCAAAAATGAAAAAAAAACTTGCCTTTAATATCACTTTAAAGGAAGACAACACAATTATTAACATAATCTCTCACTGACTGCTCTCCTTCTAGTGACCCCGATGTAAGGGGGGCTCTCTGGGGACCCTGATGTAAGGGGGAGAATCTCTGCGGACCCTGATGTAATGGGGAGATCTCTGGGGACCCTGATGTAAGTGGGGGGGGGCGCTCTGGGGACCCTGATGTAAGCAGGGGCTCTCTGGGGACCCTGATGTAAGGAGGGGCTCTCTGGGGACCCTGATGTAAGGAGGGGCTCTCTGGGGACCCTGATGTAAGTGGGGGGGGCGCTCTGGGGACCCTGATGTAAGGGGGAGGCTCTCTGGGGACCCTGATGTAAGCAGGGGCTCTCTGGGGACCCTGATGTAAGGAGGGGCTCTCTGGGGACTCTGATGTAAGGGGGTTGTAATGACACCCCGAGTATGAAAGGGGTTAAAGCCGTTTAAGACATTCCATTCCCAACCACAAAGGCAGCTACCGAACACTCCAACCAGCCGAACAAGAAACCCATACAAATAATTCTCCCCCAAGTACGAGACGAGGCTCTGTCTTGAGGGTCAAACAGGAATGAATGTTTATTTTGAGATCTCACACAAATATATACAGCAGGATGAAAATACAACCTCTCACCAGAAACCTAATTAACATGAGCTAATTATCTAATCCTTTAGACAGCCTAGGTGACTCAGAGACATGACCTTTAGGACTTGTCACCGAGCTTCACACAGTAGATGATACATTATCATAAGTTTAAACACAGGACATTCTCTCATATTCTTTATTCATTTGTTTTAAACTTTTTACAGCTTACTGGGCAGCTGGTGTTCCTTGGGGCTGTCAGTGGAATCCTTTCAGTGGAAGTTCCCTGAGATCCCAGAATTATTTCCAGGGTTCCTCTGGGGTGGGAGGTTGAGAAATTCTGGTCTCCACCTTCTTCCCACAGGTCACCTAATTGAAAGCCATAACTTTAGGATCATGTGACCACAGAAGCCCCACCCCCGCCATCAAAGTAGACAACATTTCTGGGGGAGATGGAATGAAGTTGTTATGAGATATTCAGAATCTTCTACCTCGGAGCACCTCGTAGAGAATACATTTCTGATAAGACGCAGGAACGTCTTCAGCTGCGTTCTGCTAAGTCTGGTTCTTGTGGAGGCACCATGGGGAGGTTTGGCGGTCTTCCCAGGCAAGCATGGTCTCAGTTAATTAATTTTCCAGTATGTGTCCCATTGTTGGTGCTCTCGCTGTTTAGCGTCAGACTGCGCAGGAATGGGAGACCCCTTGACCTGGCTTGCAGCTTGCAGTTGTATTTATGAAAGCGAAACTTCAACATATCTGTAACTTCACAAACTGAAAATCCTATTTCATTCATTTTTAATATCAATGCAAACTGGCACATCCTTCTGTGTCTCCATCCACCCATGTCTTCATCCATCCATCCATTCCTCCAACCATCCATACATATCTCCATCCATCCATGTCTCTATACATCCACCAACGTCTCCAACCATCCATCCATATCTCCACCCATTCATGTCTCCATCCATCCATCCATCCATCCATGTTTCCATCCATCCGTGTCTCCATCCATGTCCCCATCCCTCCATTCTTCCATGTCTCCATCCTTCCATGTCTCAATCTATCCATGTCTCCATCATACCATCCATCCATCCATGTCTCCATCCGTGCCTCCACCCTTCCATGTCTCCATCCATCCATCGTCTTCATCTATCCATGTCTCCATCCATCCATAATAATATTAATAATAATACATTTTATTTATAGGCGCCTTTCAGAGCAGCCAAGGTCACCTTAAAACCATCTATCCATGTCTCCGTCCATACATTTCTCCATGTATCCATCCATCCATGTCCCCATCCCTCCATTCTTCCATGTCTCAATCCATACATTCCTGTCTCCATCAATGCCTCCACCCTTCCATGTCTCCATCCATCCAGCCATAATAATAATAATAATAATAATACATTTTATTATAGGTGCCTTTCAGAACAGCCAAGGTCACCTTAAAACCATCTACCCATGTCTCCGTCCATACATTTCTCCATGTATCCATCCATGTCTCCATCCATCCATCCATCCATCCATCCATGTCTCCATCCATCCATCCATCCATCCATGTCTCCATCCATCCATCCATCCATCCATGTCTCCATCCATCCATGTCTCCATCCATCCATCCATCCATCCATCCATGTCTCCATCCATCCATGTCTCCATCCATGTCTCCATCCATCCATACCTCCATCCATCCATGTCTCCATCCATCCATTCATGTCTCTATCCATGTCTCCATCCATCCATATCTCCATCCATCCATGTCTCCTTGCTTTATTGTGTTAAGAAATCACTTTAACAAAACACACTCCAGCATTTCTAGCTGCGGCCATCTTGAGTAAAGGCAGATTATTCAGATTATTATGTAGCTTTTGCTTCCTGTAATCCATCTGCCCTTAGATCTGGCATGCAGACTGGAGGGTGTGCTTATCTGGGAAAGCCCCTCTTCCTATGAAGACTCCTGGGATGTATGACATCATTTTGGCCTAGGCCAGAAACCAGGAAGACAGTCTGAGGAAATGTAGAAAAAAGCTGTAATCTAATCTTTCTTCCTATCTCTGTACTAATGATGGCAGCATAAGGATTACCCAGAGTTCCTGGTGATTGAGAGAGTGAAGTTATGCAACTAAGTCTTCTAAACATAAAGAAGGACCGGTCCTCTTTGCTGGAATGTAGGGCGCAGTGCTGGGGAATTATGTGCCGGCTCTCTGATAAGGCGTCACGCAAGGGATGTTTGATGCGATAACTGCGAGCGCAGTGGCAAGAGATGACAGCTCGCTGTAGATCAATATGTCATAGGCCGGGGTGTCGCTGTGCAGATGGTGGAAAATTCCATCAAGGAAGCTCTTTAGATCACTTGCCGCATTCCACGAGCCTCTATCCTCCGAAGAACTACAACTCCCAGCATGCTGTACCTTTTGAGTAATGCAATCAGCTGGGGCAGAGGAAGTCATTTCAGTCCAGGAGAGGAGCCGGTGTTCTGCCGAGAAAGTTCCGCTCGGCGGATTAGTTCCCCCCTCTACTGCGCATGCGCAGTAGAAGCCGGCGGAAATAGCCGAAGCGGAACAGCTGAAAATCAGCTGTACACGGCGCCTGTAAGAGGGCCCCTCGCGGGCTCGCTTCGCTCGCCACGCTTCGGGCACGGCCTCGCTGGGCTCGGCACTTTTAGATTCCCCCTCTAGGTCCACTTGGATAGTGGGGAAGGAACCTGGACCCAGAGCGCAGGCGCCGTGTACAGCTGATTGAAGCGTTTGAGCTTCGGCTATCTCCGGCGGCCGACAGTAGTACGTACTGCGCAGGCGCTGCGCCTGCGCAGTACAGGAGGGGAACCTATCCGCCGAAGGAACTTATTCGGCAAGACACCGGTACACCTCTGCAAGACTGAAGGGGAGGAGTCGATACACCTGTCCAAGACTGAAGGGGAGGAGCCGATACACCTGTGCAAGACTGAAGGGGAGGAGCCGATACACCTGTGCAAGACTGAAGGGGAGGAGCCGGTACACCTGTGCAAGACTGAAGGGGAGGAGCTGGTACACCTCTGCAAGACTGAAGGGGAGGAGCCGGTACACCTCTGCAAGACTGAAGGGGAGGAGCCGGTACAACTGTGCAAAACTGAAGGGGAGGAGCTGGTACACCTGTGTAAAACTGAAGGGGAGGAGCTGGTACACCTGTGCAAGACTGAAGAAGAGTAGCCATTACAGCTGTGCAAGACTGAAGGGGAGGAGCCAGTACACCTGTGCAAGACTGAAGGGGAGGAGCCAGGACACCTGTCCAAGACTGAAGGAGAGGAGGCGGTACACCTGTGCAAGACTGAAGGGGAGGAGCCGGTACACCTGTGCAAGACTGAAGGGGAGGAGCCAGGACACCTGTGCAAGACTGAAGGGGAGGAGTTGGTACACCTGTGGAAGAGTGAAGGGGAGGAGCCAGTACACCTATGGAAGACTGAAGGGGAGGAGCCAGTACACCTGTGCAAGACAAAAGGGGAGGAGCCATTACACCTGTGCAAGACTGAAGGGGAGGAGCCGGTACACCTGTGCAAGACTGAAGGGGAGGAGCTGGTGCACCTGTGCAAGACTGAAGGGGAGGAGCTGGTACTCCGGTGCAAGACTGAAGGAGAGGAGCCATTACACCTGTGCAAGACTGAAGGGGAGGAGCCGGTACACCTATGGAAGACTGAAGGGGAGGAACCGGTACACCTGTACAAGACTGAAGGAGAGGAGCCATTACACCTGTGCAAGACTGAAGGGGAGGAGCCAGTACACCTATGGAAGACTGAAGAGGAGGAGCCAGTACACCTGTGCAAGACAAAGGGGGAGGGGCCAGTACACCTGTGCAAGACTGAAGGTGAAGAGCCATTACACCTGTGCAACACTGAAAGAGAGGAGTCGGTACACCTGTGCAAGACTGAAGGGGAGGAGCAGGTACACCTGTGCAAGACTGAAGGGGAGGAGCCAGTACACCTTTGCAAGACTGAAGGTGAAGAGCCATTACACCTGTGCAACACTGAAAGAGAGGAGTCAGTACACCTGTGCAAGACTGAAGGGGAGGAGCAGGTACACCTGTGCAAGACTGAAAGGGAGGAGCAGGTACACCTGTGCAAGACTGAAAGGAAGGAGCAATTACACATGTGCAAGACTGAAGGGGCGGAGCCGTTACACCTGTGCAATACTGAAGGGGAGGAGCCAGGACACCGCTGCAAGACTGAAGGGTCGGGGGTCAGAAGCGGTGATAAAGTAATGGTGGAAAAGTGAGCCAAGGAGAGAGAAATAACCAGACAGGAAAAACATAAAAAAGGTTAACAAATATAAATAGAATAAATATTTAGTTATTTATTTATAAAATAAAAAATGTATAAAAAATAAAAATAAAAAAAATATATAAAAATAAAATACATTTTTGCAAAACAGAGAAAACCAACACTCCAGCATGGAATAATCCCTGCGCTTCGGACCTTTTAGGGGGGATGGTCCCCTCTAGATTTAGATTTTCTGCATTTCCAGAATTCTCACAATCAAATGACATGCAAATAGACCAATGAAGCCACCATGCGCGTTGTGTCCTTTTACCACCGTCCACCTTTCACCTTTTTTTTTCCACCTATTTTTAGCTCTCTTTTTAACAAACGTCAAAATGTCCACCGATCTCAGGAGAATAACGCAAATCTAAAACGTCCATCTCGCTGCGCCCGAGGCTTTGCATTATCATAATGAGGGTTACCAGAAGTCAAACAGCCAGCGTTCCGCATGGAAATCATAACATAAATGTACGCCACCGCCGCCGCCTCTTGTTTATGAATCTCTCCGGCAGTCAGCGCGGCCCTAAGAAAACCGAATATAATGTTGACCGCGTTTCCAGGAGGATTACGGGGGGATGTCTGTGGAACTTATTACAAATCCGACTTATAAGATTAACACGTCCGATTGGAGTTTGGCCGCCAATTAGCTCATGTAAGCTGGATGTGGAGGGAGAAGGCGCAGCAGAGGCACCGGGGGAGTGTTGTTACCAGCGCGGTGATTGCCCCGGCGCTCCAAGGAGACGCTGTCTTATTAACCTGCCGAGAATGATTTAAAACAAGAAATACATGGATGACGTCCGTGGATAGAGCTGTACATAGACTGCAGGGAATGAAAACTGCAACAACTGTACATTGTATCAGAATGTATCCAGCAATTCTCATTTATCACTTTACATTCTCTGTCTGGCCTGTGATTGGATGACAGTCAGGGGCCCACGCTGCAGGTTTAAAGCGGAAAGCAGGGCAGAAATAAAAGATACAAATAACGCAACTTTGTAATCATTCAAATGTGTTCTTTTGTAATGCAAGAAATGAAAAAACACAAACATACAAACTCCCCTCCGTGTTGCAGAATCGCTCTGATATGAATGTGCTTCTCTACACGTTTCGCATGACAACACATATAAAACAAACAGATATTGGTGGTCAGTGGGAAGAATGTCCCTTACATTGGTGATCAGTGAGAAGAATGTTCCTTACATTGGTGATCAGTGAGAAGAATGTTCCTTACATTGGTGGTCAGTGGGAAGAATGTCCCTTACATTGGTGATCAGTGAGAAGAATGTTCCTTACATTGGTGATCAGTGAGAAGAATGTTCCTTACATTGGTGATCAGTGAGAAGAATGTTCCTTACATTGGTGATCAGTGAGAAGAATGTTCCTTACATTGGTGATCAGTGAGAAGAATGTTCCTTACATTGGTGATCAGTGAGAAGAATGTTCCTTACATTGGTGATCAGTGAGAAGAACGTTCCTTACATTAGTGATCAGTGAGAAGAATGTTCCTTACATTGGTGATCAGTGAGAAGAATGTTCCTTACATTGGTGATCAGTGAGAAGAATGTTCCTTACATTGGTGATCAGTGAGAAGAATGTTCCTTACATTGGTGATCAGTGAGAAGAATGTTCCTTACATTGGTGATCAGTGAGAAGAATGTTCCTTACATTGGTGATCAGTGAGAAGAACGTTCCTTACATTAGTGATCAGTGAGAAGAATGTTCCTTACATTGGTGATCAGTGTGAAGAATGTTCCTTACATTGGTGATCAGTGAGAAGAATGTTCCTTACATTGGTGATCAGTGAGAAGAATGTTCCTTACATTGGTGATCAGTGAGAAGAATGTTCCTTACATTGGTGATCAGTGCGAAGAACGTTCCTTACATTGGTGATCAGTGAGAAGAATGTTCCTTACATTGGTGATCAGTGCGAAGAACGTTCCTTACATTGGTGATCAGTGAGAAGAACGTTCCTTACATTGGTGATCAGTGAGAAGAATGTTCCTTACATTGGTGATCAGTGAGAAGAATGTTCCTTACATTGGTAATCAGTAAGAAGAATGTTCCTTACATTGGTGATCAGTGAGAAGAATGTCCCTTACATTGGTGATCAGTGAGAAGAATGTTCCTTACATTGTTGATCAGTGAGAAGAATGTCCCTTACATTGGTGATCAGTGAGAAGAATGTTCCTTACATTGTTGATCAGTGAGAAGAACGTTCCTTACATTGGTGATCAATGAGAAGAATGTCCCTTACATTGGTGATCAGTGAGAAGAATGTTCCTTACATTGGTGATCAGTGAGAAGAATGTCCCTTACATTGGTGATCAGTGAGAAGAATGTTCCTTACATTAGTGATCAGTGAGAAGAATGTTCCTTACATTGGTGATCAGTGGGAAGAATGTTCCTTACATTGGTGATCAGTGAGAAGAATGTTCCTTACATTGGTGATCAGTGAGAAGAATGTTCCTTACATTGGTGATCAGTGAGAAGAATGTCCTTACATTGGTGATCAGTGAGAAGAATGTTCCTTACATTGGTGATCAGTGAGAAGAATGTTCCTTACATTGGTGATCAGTGAGAAGAATGTTCCTTACATTGGTGATCAGTGAGAAGAATGTTCCTTACATTGGTGATCAGTGAGAAGAATGTTCCTTACATTGGTGATCAGTGAGAAGAATGTTCCTTACATTGGTGATCAGTGAGAAGAATGTTCCTTACATTGGTGATCAGTGAGAAGAACGTTCCTTACATTGGTGATCAGTGAGAAGAACGTTCCTTACATTGGTGATCAGTGGGAAGAATGTTCCTTACATTGGTGATCAGTGGGAAGAATGTTCCTTACATTGGTGATCAGTGAGAAGAATGTCCCTTACATTGGTGATCAGTGAGAAGAACGTTCCTTACATTGGTGATCAATGAGAAGAATGTCCCTTACATTGGTGATCAGTGAGAAGAATGTCCCTTACATTGGTGATCAATGAGAAGAATGTCCCTTACATTGGTGATCAGTGAGAAGAATGTCCCTTACATTGGTGATCAGTGAGAAGAATGTTCCTTACATTGTTGATCAGTGAGAAGAACGTTCCTTACATTGGTGATCAATGAGAAGAATGTCCCTTACATTGGTGATCAGTGAGAAGAATGTTCCTTACATTGGTGATCAGTGAGAAGAATGTTCCTTACATTGGTGATCAGTGAGAAGAATGTTCCTTACATTGGTGATCAGTGAGAAGAATGTTCCTTACATTGGTGATCAGTGGGAAGAATGTTCCTTACATTGGTGATCAGTGAGAAGAATGTTCCTTACATTGGTGATCAGTGAGAAGAATGTTCCTTACATTGGTGATCAGTGAGAAGAATGTTCCTTACATTGGTGATCAGTGAGAAGAATGTTCCTTACATTGGTGATCAATGAGAAGAATGTTCCTTACATTGGTGATCAGTGAGAAGAATGTTCCTTACATTGGTGATCAGTGAGAAGAATGTTCTTTACATTGGTGATCAGTGAGAAGAATGTTCTTTACATTGGTGATCAGTGAGAAGAATGTTCCTTACATTGGTGATCAGTGAGAAGAATGTTCCTTACATTGGTGATCAGTGAGAAGAATGTTCCTTACATTGGTGATCAGTGAGAAGAATGTTCCTTACATTGGTGATCAGTGAGAAGAATGTTCCTTACATTGGTGATCAGTGAGAAGAATGTTCCTTACATTGGTGATCAGTGAGAAGAATGTTCCTTACATTGGTGATCAGTGAGAAGAATGTTCCTTACATTGGTGATCAGTGAGAAGAATGTTCCTTACATTGGTGATCAGTGAGAAGAATGTTCCTTACATTGGTGATCAATGAGAAGAATGTTCCTTACATTGGTGATCAGTGAGAAGAATGTTCCTTACATTGGTGATCAGTGAGAAGAATGTTCCTTACATTGGTGATCAGTGAGAAGAATGTTCCTTACATTGGTGATCAATGAGAAGAATGTTCCTTACATTGGTGATCAGTGAGAAGAATGTTCCTTACATTGGTGATCAGTGAGAAGAATGTTCTTTACATTGGTGATCAGTGAGAAGAATGTTCCTTACATTGGTGGTCAGTGGGAAGAATGTTCCTCACATTGGTGATCAGTGAGAAGAATGTTCCTTACATTGGTGATCAGTGAGAAGAATGTTCCTTACATTGGTGATCAGTGAGAAGAATGTTCCTTACATTGGTGATCAGTGAGAAGAATGTTCCTTACATTGGTGATCAGTGAGAAGAATGTTCCTTACATTGGTGATCAGTGAGAAGAATGTTCCTTACATTGGTGATCAGTGAGAAGAATGTTCCTTACATTGGTGATCAGTGAGAAGAATGTTCCTTACATTGGTGATCAGTGAGAAGAATGTTCCTTACATTGGTGATCAATGAGAAGAATGTTCCTTACATTGGTGATCAGTGAGAAGAATGTTCCTTACATTGGTGATCAGTGAGAAGAATGTTCTTTACATTGGTGATCAGTGAGAAGAATGTTCCTTACATTGGTGGTCAGTGGGAAGAATGTTCCTCACATTGGTGATCAGTGAGAAGAATGTTCCTTACATTGGTGATCAGTGAGAAGAATGTTCCTTACATTGGTGATCAGTGAGAAGAATGTTCCTTACATTGGTGATCAGTGAGAAGAATGTTCCTTACATTGGTGATCAGTGAGAAGAATGTTCCTTACATTGGTGATCAGTGAGAAGAATGTTCCTTACATTGGTGATCAGTGAGAAGAATGTTCCTTACATTGGTGATCAGTGAGAAGAATGTTCCTTACATTGGTGATCAGTGAGAAGAATGTTCCTTACATTGGTGATCAGTGAGAAGAATGTTCCTTACATTGGTGATCAGTGAGAAGAATGTTCCTTACATTGGTGGTCCACCTGCTGGAAAGTATAACACTTTTTAGAAGGATGCCCGGGTGTCATGTATTTCTTTTTAGTGGTGAGAAGGTCATTGAATGTGACCTGGGCAGCACAGACAGTTCCATTGCAGAGTGGAGTTAATGAACTTGTTCTGCTATAAAGCTGGGCATTCAGCATTAGGAATTTGCGTAGATTTGTTCATCGGGAAGCATTGTCTGTGTAGCTGGGCCGTCATAAGCTGCTCCGATTTTAAGGAAGCTTTAATTTAATCCCCGGAGGAGTCGGCGTGATTGGAGCTCACAAGCCTGGCTGAGCTGCCTAAGGTTGATCCGCGGCTAAAGACACCTCCAGCACCGACTTTGTTCTGCTAATTATGATCCGGGAAGGCTCCGCTCACCTCTCTACCCCAGCAGATGGCAGCTGCTTCACTGCTGCTGAGACAGGGCCATGTGCTGAGCGGAGCTGGCAGAGACCCGCCTTCCTGTACTTATTATACATCTATATAGCTCTGACATATACCGCAGTGCTGTACAGAGATCACTGGGCCCGTCATATCAGTCTCTGTACCAGAGGAGCTTACACTCTAATGTCCCCTTCCCCACAGTCACACACTATTAGTATTATACATTTATATAGCTCTGACATATACCGCAGTGCTGTACAGAGATCATTGAGCCAGTCTCTGTACCAGAGGAGCTTACACTCTAATGTCCCCTCCCCCACAGTCACACACTATTATTATTATACATCTATATAGCTCTGACATATACCACAGTGCTGTACAGAGATCACTGAGCCCGTCACTGTATCAGAGGAGCTTACACTCTAATGTAGTGATAGGCGATGATTCCATTTTCCTATCTCAGTGACACATTTTACATTTTCTGTAGTAGAATTCAACAATTTTGTCCCCCCCACCAATTACATTACATGGTAAAGAAGACAGAAGGATTATTTTTTTCATTACTTACTACTGACATCATCTGCCAGGAATTGCTTGGGGGTCCCGGGGGGGGGGGAAGGAGCTGGAGAACCAGCGTGTCCCAGGCGAGCCGCACTGAGTGACAAGCCGCTACCCCGGGGCACATCAGATGCTGTTTGTACTACAATGGAGATGTGATGTTATTTGGGAATCTTCGCAGATCATCCTGACGGATTCTGGCAAGAAATTCATCCACGCGTCTGTGAGAGGAAACCAGTACAGCGGGAGGAGCGTTGGCTGCCAGTACCGACCACATGTGAAAATGACAGTTGCCTGGCTGTCTCCGGGGAAGCTATGGGGATGTTTTATCAATTTTAAAGATATTTAGTTTTTTTTTTTTTTGAAAGTTTATAAATTTAGAATTTTTGTAGCACTACCCTTGGAGAAGCCTCTGGATTTTTTTTTTTGGGTCCTCCTGCTCTGCTCCATTGGTGATCCACCCAGTACCAGGACCCAAGGGACACCAAAACACCTGGAGCAATCCAAATGGGTTTTATTAACAGGGGAAACCCTACAAGAAGAGATGGGTTGGTTGTTAAGAGTAATGGCAATGCAGCACCATCTCAATTACTAGCAGATGGGGACGATCCAAAAACTACCCAACGCGTTTCAGAATCCAATAGCGCTCCCTTCATCCCTGGCCAGTGGTAGTACATTTTGTCTTGCCAACGTTGGGGCCCTTCATTTTTGGTGGTGCACTCACTCTCAATGGAGAGGCTTGTAATCCACAGGCAGGTGAATTGTTCCAATCCCTGCTAGGCAGAACTACTTTCTTAGATCTCCAATATAGCAGCACGAGCTGAGCAACACATCCAGGTAGCCAATAGGCTTCCTATAACTCTGACACCCTGGAGAAGTCCTCTCAGCCACAGCCTATTTTGATGATGGCTGCTCCCACACTCAGGATGGATAAAGATTGAAAGTTGGCCACAACTACTTAGTTGAATCCAGTGAAATGTAGCCTGCTGGGCTTTGGTAACTTCATATTTCGGCAGGGACGGGGGGGAAGGGGCAACTCCAAATTAATGGACATTTGAGGGGGGGGTGGAGGTCAACTGCATGTTAATAGCCTTGGGTTTGGAATGGGATGTCCAACAAGCTCATTGAGGTGTGATGGTCAGTTGCCCACAGTTGATATTCAATAACAAGTTCAGATAATCCACATGGCTTTGGGCCTAACTTTCTTTTGGGGGGGGGGGGCGCTTTGGAGTTGGATGTCCAACAAGCTCCTGGAGGTGTGATAGTCAGTTGTCCACAGAGCTTTGGCTATATAGCGCATTAAAGGGTCAGCTCAATCTCAGTTGATATTCAACGACAAATGCAAATAATCCACATGGCTTTGAGCCAACCTGTCTTTGGGGTGGGAGGACAACTGTACATTAATGTCCATTTTGGGGTGGGGGGTATGGAGGTCAACTCCATATTAATGGCCTTGGCTTTGGAATGGGATGTCCAACAAGCTCTTGGAGGTGTGATGGTCAGTTGTCCACAGAACTTTGCTCATATAGCATATTAAAGGATCAGATGGATCTCAGTTGATATTCCACAAAAAATGCAAATAATCCACGTGGCTTTGGGCCAACCTTTCTTTGGGGTGGGGGGAGAACTTTACATTAATGTCCATTTTGGGGTGGGGGGGTATGGAGGTCAATTCCATACTAATGGCCATGGCTTTGGAATGGGATGTCCACCAAGCTCCTGGAGTTGTGATGGTGGTGAGTTGTCCACAGAGCTTTGGCAAAATAGTGTATTATTAGGTCAGCTCGATCTCAGTTGATATTCAACAACAAATGCAGATAGTTCACATGGCTTTGGGCCAACCTTTCTTGGGGAGGGGGCACCTCCATATTAATGGCAATTTTGAGGGGGCATCTCCATAATAATGGCCATTTTGGGGTTGGGGGTTGTGGAGGTCAATTCCATATCAATGGCCATGGCTTTGGAATGGGATGTCCAACAAGCTCATGGAGGTGTGATGATCAGTTGTCCACAGAGCTTTGCTCATATAGCGTATTAAAGGATCAGATCGATCTCAGTTCATATTCAACAACAAATGCAGATAATCCACAACAACTTAAAATAACGGTGGCAATGAGCCTGTCGCTGATTGGTCACGCTGGGTCATGTGCCATTATTACCCTTCTGTCTTCATACCTGACCCCCATAGAGACATCTGTCCACATACCATCCAGTGGAATATCCATCCGGTCTGTTGTGTCTATATCTAATGTCGCATCGATCCCTGACAATCAACTGATTGTGGAATATCAGATCCTTCTGCCTTTCTATAGTTAAACTGCAAAGCCATTCGTTGTCTTTGTAGAAGTGAGAGATCTGGATTCTCCTATTATGGTGACAAATGATGATTTTATCCCTTCTCCCGCTGAGCGACCGGCTGATTGGTGCCTATGGCAGCTGTCGCTTCTTTGCAGGGAATCGCAGATGGTTGGGGCGAACGGCTCTGTGGCACGTATGAGCGGTCATAAAGACCCCTTCCCCCGGGCATTGCCAGAGGTTAGGCTGTAGCTGGCACAGTTCTGAAAGCAGATAGGCCATTAGAGGAGAGCCAATGTCAAAGCCGGTAGACCAAAAGAGGACCTGCCAAATGTCAAAGAAGTGCTGGGTGTCACATGACCTCTCAGCATGGCGTAAGAGACGCGGGCACAGAACTGGTAGAAGGTGGCGGAGGGCAGGTCCTAGCAGGTGTGAGGGACATATGTTTTCCCAGGGAGACAACATGGTGACAACACAGAAATGAACATCAGGACTGCACATGCAGGCTCGTTCTGTACGGTGAAGAGCATCAGCCAGTAATCCACAGCAGCCAATCAGAACACATCTTGGCTAAAATTTGATTGGTAGAAATGAATCAAGAAATGTGCTTCTCCCTATAAAAAAAAAGTCTAACCAATAAATAAACAAATATCGGTGTTTATGTATGGAAATTGGCAAAAATATCGTATGTTCGCTCGCTAGTTATCTGAAGCTGAAGGTGTACTTTAACCCTTCCACTGCCAGAGCCGTTTTTTTGCTTTTTTTTTGCACACAAACTTAGGCCTGAGGATTATTTAAATCCCCCCAAACATTAAATATTTTCCTAAAATTAGACACCATGGAGAATAAATATGGCGGTAGTTCCAATTTTTTTATGCCACACATTATTTGCACAACAGTTTATCAAACACAAAATTTCAGTAAAAAAAAAAAAAAAACACACTAAAGCTCATTTTAGAGCACACAAATCCAATACATTACTCATTTCTTGGTAAAATATAAAAAATATGGGACTGGCCAAGCATGTCTCCAGACCTAAACCCTATTGATCATCTATGGGACATCCTCAAACGGAAGGTGGAGGAGCGCAAGGTCTCTAACATCCACCAGCTCTGTGATGTCATCATGGAGGAGGGGAAGAGGACTCCAGTGACAACCTGTGAAGCTCTGGTGACCTCCATGCCCAAGAGGGTTAAGGCAGTGCTGGAAAATAATGGCGACCACACAAAATATTGACACTTTGGGCCCAATTTGGACATTTTCACTTTAGGGGGTGTACTGACTTTTGTTGCCAGCGGTTTAGACATTAATGGCTGTGTGTTGAGTTATTTTGAGGGGACAGTAAATTTACACTGTTATACAAGCTGTACACTCACTACTTTACATTGTAGACAAGTGTCATTTCTTCAGTGTTGTCACATGAAAAGATACAAGAAAAGATTTACGAACATGTGAGGGGCGTACTTACTTTTGTGAGATACTGTATATATCTTAATACCTTTTAGCGGGGATAATCCGCGGCGGAGGGAGGGGATGTAAATTGGCGAGGATAAGTGCTACTTCTGCTGTCTCTGTACTTTCGCTGAATGATAAGAAAGGGACATTGTGCCCTCTGGAAGTAAAAAACACAAAGCGTCCCCCTGGGAGGGTAACAATAGATGCTGAACCCGTGTAACCTGCTTGCCAGCAAAGCCACTTCCCAGCAACAACATTAAACAGTCAATGCGGAGGGTTTACCAGCCGGAATATTTAGCAGTCATCCTCCCTCAGCAGTTCTGCTCCTCGCCTGTGCAAGACACAAAGGCAGGACTACAGAGCCCCATCCCTTCAATGCAGCAACCCGGAGATCAGCACACACATCCCTTCAAAAGGGAAATCATTAGGAGAATGAGGAACGCCGTTTGGGAAACACTTGCGACTGCGCAAGCGCAGAACGTCCGCGCCGTGATCCATCGCAGCCAGACGCAACAATCCCCCGCCATGTGCCTGGCAGGAGGAGTGCCGGATCTTCTCACTGCGCAAGCCTTCCAGACAGCGGAGAACCTGCAGTGGGCACAGCCGGCATACTCACCAGGCTCAGCCATTGGTCTTCCCTCAACACCGATGATTAACGTGAATTCAGAGTAATTGATGTCTGTGCAAAATTCCCAAATCCTCCAAAGATTTCTATGCTCATCGGGCTGCTTAGGAAAAAAATCAAAGTGATCTTACATTGTATTTAAAATGTTTTTTTTTTTTTTTTTTTTTTTTTTAGTGTGAATACTTGATTATTATTTGTGTGCTAAGACTTCATATTTTTTATTTTCCTTTTTTTTTTGTCTCTTTCTTTAACCACTTGCTGTCCGCTGCACGCCAATATACGTCGGCACAATGGCAGCGGTGGGCAAATGGGCGTACCTGTACGTCCCCTTTAAGAGCAGGCGCGCACCCGCCGCGTACAGTGTGACCGCGCTCGCAGGAGCCGCAGACTCGGCGTCCGCCGGTCTTCCGGATCGGAAGAACGGGGAGCTGCCTATGTAAACAAAGCATTTCCCCGTTCTGCCTTGTGTCACGGCAGAGATCACCGCTCCCTGTCTTCGGGAGCGGTGATCGCTGTCATGTGACTTGAAGCCCCTCCCCCCACAATTAGAACAACTCCCTAGGACACACTTAACCCCTTCATCGCCCCCTAGTGGTTAACCCCCTTCACTGCCAGTGTCATTTACACAGTAATCAATGCATTTTTATAGCACTGATCGCTGTATAATTGTCAATGGTCCCAAAATGGTGTCACAATTGTCCGATGTGTCAGCCATAATGTCGCAGTCCCGATAAAAATCACAGATTGCCGCCATTACTGATAAAAAATAAATAAATAAAAATGCCATAAAACTATCCCCTATTTTGTAGACGTTATAAGTTTTTGCGCAAAACAATCAATATACGCTTATTGCGATTTTTTTTACCAAAAATATGTAGAAGAAGAATACATATTGGCCTAAACTGAGGAAAAAACTATTTTTTTTATATATTTTGGGGGGATATTTATTATAGCAAAAAGTAAAAAATAATGCGTTTTTTTTTTTTTTTAAATTGTCGCTCTTTTTTTTTGTTTATAGCGCAAAAAATAAAAACCGCAGAAGTGATCAAATACCACCAAAAGAAAGCTCTATTTGTGGGGTAAGAAAAGGACATCGATTTTGTTTGGGTGCAACGTTGCACGACCGCGCAATTGTCAGTTAAAGCGTCGCAGTGCTGAATCGCAAAAAGTGCTCTGGTCAGGAAGGGAGTAAAATCTTCCGGGGCTGAAGCGGTTAAAAAATCAAACAAACACCTTAAAGTGATTGTAAAGTCTTGTTAAAACAAATTAATAAATAAATAACAATCATGTGATACTTACCTGCACTGTAATGGATTTGCACAGAGCAGCCTGGATCCTCCTCTTCTTGGGTCCCTCTGCGGTGCTCCTGGCCCCTCCCTCCTGTTCAGTGCCCCCCACAGCGAGCAGCTTACTATGGGGGCACCCGAGCCGAGCCACTGCTCCATGTGTCCATTCAGACACAGAGCCCCGACCCGGCCCTGCCCTCTCTCTCTCTTGATTGGCTAACTGACTTTGACTGACAGCTGCGGGAGCCAATGGCGCCGCTGCTGTGTCTCGGCCAATCAAGGGGAGAGTCTAAGAGAGACGGCTAAGATACTCATGGACATCGCTGGAGAGAGAGGGGGCTCAGGTAAGTATTAGGGGGGCTGCTGCACACAGAAGGCTTTTTATCTTACGCATAGAATGCATCTTCTGCCTTTACAGCCCCTTTAAATTGATAGTAAACTCCATTTAAAGTAAATTGCACCTACAGGTAGGCTTAAAATAAGACTTACCTGTAGGTACAATGATTATCTCCTAAATATGCACCATTTCAC
This sequence comes from Aquarana catesbeiana, assembly GCF_042186555.1. Classification (NCBI taxonomy): domain Eukaryota; kingdom Metazoa; phylum Chordata; class Amphibia; order Anura; family Ranidae; genus Aquarana; species Aquarana catesbeiana. Next base: position 3,649,604 of record NC_133330.1, on the reverse strand, counting down.
ATGGGTGCTCAACCAGTAGCCCTCCAGCTGTTGCAAAACTACAAGTCCCATCATGCCTCAGCAGGGCCGGGACAAGAGGTGGACAGGAGGGACGGCTGCCCTGGGCACAATGGTTTAATGCAGGGATGTGGACACACCCTGACCCTAATCCTAAGGGTTGGGAGGGGGGCAGTTTGTCATCTTTGCCCTGGGCGCTGGATGGCCTTGTCCCGGCACCGTGCCTCTGCCTACGGGAGTCATTCTTGTAACTGTCAGCCTTGCAATGCATCATGGGACTTGTAGTTCCGTCAGAGCTGGAGGGCCACAGATTGAGCACCCATGGTTTAGGAGCTACTCACAATTTCAGCATCCGGTGACGTCACCAGCACATGTGCAGTATGATCTGTATGAGAGCGCACTGAGTGAGGAAAGTGCCGCAATCGCGGCTCCTGTGTGCATGCGCAGCAGAGACATCATCCCAGATCAGCCATTCAAACGACTGGAAGACCGGGTGAAGATGGAAGCTCTGGCAGTGGTGACAGTATGGTACAGGAGGTCTTGAAAGGTAAGTCTGTCATAATGTGCTAGTATGTGGTGCAGTCAGCCCAATAGATGGGATTCAGCACCCTGGACAGAGCTCATTGCAGAGCCGTGCTTTCCCTTCCACAGCATTTCATTATTTTCCAATGTACTGGCTGCACCCTTATCAGAATCCACTGCAAAGCTCCAATGTACTAAAACCTCAGCGCTACCGTTACCTGGATACCAAACACAACAGATCACCTCCATCCCATAAGAGGCAATTACTACCGGGACCCGGGACACAAATATATGTAGACCTGGCTGCCATTGACTTAAATAATTGTATTTACTTTTGATACTATCATTAAATTGACTTACTTTCCTTTTTTCTTTCCTTTCCTCTTTCCTTTCCTTTCCTTTTTCCTTTCCTCTTCTTTTTCCTTTCCTTTCCTCTTCTTTTTCCTTTCCTTTCCTCTTCTTTTTCCTTTCTTCTTCTTTTTCCATTCCTTTCCTTTCCTCTTCTTCTTCCTTTCCTTTCCTCTTCTTTTTCCTTTCTTTTCATTTCCTTTCCTCTTCTTTTTCCATTCCTTTCCTTTCCTCTTCTTTTTCCTTTCCTTTCCTCTTCTTTTTCCTTTCCTCTTTTTTTTCCTTTCCTTTCCTTTCCTTTCCTTTCCTTTCCTTTCCTTTCCTTTCCTTTCCTTTCCTTTCCTCTTCTTTTTCCTTTCTTTTCATTTCCTTTCCTCTTCTTTTTCCTTTCCTTTCCTTTCCTCTTCTTTTTCCTTTCCTTTCCTCTTCTTTTTCCTTTCCTCTTTTTTTCCTTTCCTTTCCTTTCCTTTCCTTTCCTTTCCTCTTCTTTTTCCTTTCCTTTCCTTTCCTTTTCTTTCCCTTCCTTTCCTTTCCTCTTCTTTTTCCTTTCCTTTCCTCTTCCTTTTCCTTTCCTTTCCTCTTCTTTTTCCCTTTCTTTTCATTTCCTTTCCTTTCCTTTCCTTTCCTTTCCTCTTCTATTTCCTTCCCTTTCCTATTCTTTTTCCTTTCCTTTCCTTTCCTTTCCTTTCCTTTCCTTTCCTTTCCTTTCCTTTCCTTTCCTTTCCTTTTTCCTTTCCTTTCCTTTTTCCTTTCCTTTCCTCTTCTTTTTCCTTTCCTTTTCTTTCCCTTCCTTTCCTCTTCTTTTTCCTTTCCTTTCCTCTTCTTTTTCCTTTCCTTTCCTCTTCTTTTTCCTTTCTTTTAATTTCCTTTCCTTTCCTTTTCTTTTTCCCTTCCTTTCCTCTTCTTTTTTCTTTCCTTTCATTTCCTCTTCTTTTTCCTTTCCTTTCTTTTCCTTTCCTTTCCATTCCTCTTCTATTTCCTTTCCTTTCCTCTTCTTTTTGCTTCCCTATTCTTTTTCCTTTCCTTTCTTTTCCTTTCCTCTTCTTTTTCCTTTCCTTTTCGTTCCTTTCCTTTCCTCTCCTCTTCTTTTTCCTTTCCTTTCCTTTCCTCTTCATTTTCCTTTCCTTTCCTCTTCTTTTTCCTTTCTTCTTCTATTTCCTTTTTTTCCTTTCCTTTCCTTTCCTTTCCTTTCCTTTCCTTTCCTTTCCTTTCCTTTCCTTTCCTTTCCTTTCCTTTCCTTTCCTTTCCTCTTCTATTTCCTTTCCTTTCCTCTTCTTTTTCCTTTCCTCGTCTATTACCTTTCTTCTTCTATTTCCTTTTTTCCTTTCCTTTCCTTTCCTTTCCTTTCCTTTCCTTTCCTTTCCTTTCCTCTTTTTTTTTCCTTTCCTCTTCTTTTTCCTTTCCTTTTTTCCTTTCCCTTTCCTTTTTTCCTTTCCCTTTCCCTTCCTTTCCTTTCCTCTTCTTTTTCCTTTCCTTTCCTTTCCTCTTCTTTTTCCTTTCCTCTTCTTTCCTCTTCTTTTTCCTTTCCTCGTCTTTTTCCTTTCCTTGCCATTTTTTTTTTTAGGTTACAACTTTTTTTATATAATAAATAGGGGCTGCGTACCCCATACTCATTTACATGGTGGTGGTGGGGGGGGGGTGGTATCTTATTGTCCAAAGGGGCATCCAGATTCTGATAAGCCCCCTGCTCACAGACCCCCACAACCACCAGGCCAGGGTTGTGGGGAAGAGGCCCTTGCCCTCATCAAAATGGGGACAAGGTGTTTTGCCAGGGGGTCCCCTCCCATGTTGAGGGCAAGTGGTCTGGCATGGTTCAGAATGGGGGGGGCTGCCCTTGCCCCCGACCTCATGTTTTAATTTGACATATTCAACTCCTATTGATTTTTTTGGGGTTCAGGTTAGACATCCGAACTTCTTTGAAGCTTGCCGAACACTTGCCGAACACTGCTCAAACCCAGCCCAGGATAGTTTGGCTGAACACGACTCTGCACATAGGTGTCCATGGTGGCCGAGGGCTTCCAAGGTAAGTAAGTCGTAGTATACAAACACGCTGTGCTGTTTAATGTCACCAAGCATATAAGGTTGCTTGTTTTTTTGTTTTTTTTGTTCCCTTTACCAGCCACGATTCCAGCTGAAGTGGAGCCACTAAGGGAAAGCTTCTCTCACACCCCAATAACTTCCATTCACCATGAAGATCAAGTAAAGTGCAGCAACTCCTCCGATGGACAAAGCAGAGCCCAGAAGACCCCTGCAGCGTCTCGGACTGAAAGGATCCTCTCAGGCAGTAGAAATGTGAAGAGCTCTGAAGATCTTTGTCTGTGGAGACTTTCTGCTGATGACACCGGCGTTGTCACTGATGGTTTGTCTCCCGCAGATTAATCCGGTTATGAAGAATTCGCCTTCCGTCTGCAGATCTGGAAGTCCTGAATTTGCACTTTGTACCGCGTCTCATCGCACACGAACATCGCTTGTTGGGATTTATATAGAAATATATTTTTGTGTGAGATTGAACGGTGTTTTATGAACTCAGATTACGTCTCCTCTGCGAAGTGCATGCGACTCCTTTGATAAATGGCATCAGTATAAATAACACATTCTCACATCACTTTGATCTCTATATGATATAAAACTCTCGCGGAAAAGATGAACTTATTTATTTTTCCACATTTGTAGCAAAATCAGTTTGGATGCTTTACTCCTTGTGTGTTTCTTCTCCTTTCCCCAGTCTGAGCTCTGCTGCACAGGGACTGCATGAGGCTGATAAGGTAAGGTAATTGTATTTATACAGACAATGATGGGTTAAAGAGAACAGAGCTGCATTCATTTGTGTCTTTTATATCTGAGTTCGGCTTTAACCACTTCAATACCGCGCCATGGCTAAGAGATGCCTACAGCGCCGCTCTGCTGTTCTGGGAGGGCATCTGTGGATGATCCGCCCTGGGGATGCAGTGGGCGTGTTCTGTGATCCCAGATCGAGGTAAAGGGCCAATCACAGCAGCCCTTTACCATGTGATCAGCTGACTACAGGTAAACAAATTTGCCGGTTATCAGCATTCCTTTCCTCACACACTGTCACAGCACGAGGAAAGGAGAGCCGGTAACTGGCAAGTGTGACAGGAGACATTTACTCTGATCATCAGTGCAGCCCCAACAGTGCCCATCAGCGTCGCCACATCAGTGCCCATCAGCGCAGCCTCATCAGTGCCCATCAGTGCAGCCTCATCAGTGCCCATCAGTGCAGCCTCATCAGTGCCCATCAGTGCAGCCTCATCAGTGCCCATCAGCGCAGGCTCACCAGTGCCCATCAGGGCCACCTTATAAGTGCTCATCAGTACAGCCTTATCAGTGTGCATCAATGCACATCAGCGCGGCTTCATCAGTGCCCATCAGTGCAGCCTTATCAGTGCCATCAGTGCAGCCTCACCAGTGCCCATCAGCACAGCCTCATCAATGCCCATCAGTGCAGCCTTATCAGTGCCCATCAGCGCAGCCTCATCAGTGCCCATCAACACAAATCAGTGCAGCCTCACCAGTGCCCATCAGCACAGCCTCATCAATGCCCATCAGTGCAGCCTTATCAGTGCCATCAGTGCAGCCTCATCAGTGCCCATCAATGAAGAAAAAAAAATTACTCATTTGCAAAAAAGTTTTTTTTTTTTTAAATGTTTGATCTTTTTGTTAGTTTGTTTAGCACTAAAATAACCCCCCCCCCCCCCAGAGGTGATTAGATACCACCAAAAGAAAACTCTATTTGTGTGAAAGAAATGACATAAATGTCCTCTGTGTACTGTGTTATATGACCGCATAATTGTCATTCAAAGTGTGAGAGCGCTGAAAGCTGAGAATTGGTCTGGGCAGGAAGGGGGTGAAAGTGCTGCTATATATAGAAGGGGTCCAGTTGTGACCGGATTGGACCCCAAACAGCCACAAAGATCAGGAGTTGTGATTTCACTTATAGCAGAACTTTGTTGGAAAATCTGGTCCACCTCACAGGTGGATGTAACCCTCCCCCCCCCTCCAGGGTTCCATCATTATCTATTAGATTGTAAGCTCTTCTGAGCAGGGCCTTCTCAATCCTCTTGTATTTTATTGTATTATAACTGTATTGTCTCCTTTTATATTGTAAAGTGCTGTGTAAACTGTTGGCACTTTATAAATCCTGTATAATAATAATAGTGCATGCTCACATCTGCACACACGCGGGTGAATTACCGCGCATGCACAAAGTCAGAGAAAAGTGAGGCCCGGAACGTCATAAAAGAAAAAAAAGAATAGTGCAGGGCCGGGCATGACAGTGTGTCTAGTGACACACAGGGTTAAGCTGGCTTGTGTTGGTGGGGGGCGGAGTTAGCAGGAAACTTGAGGGGAGCGGCCATACAAAAGGAGGGGCGGAGTTTTGGACGGGGTCGGTGGATCGAGGAAAGATACGAGGAGGCAGATTTTCTCTGCTCCTCCACAGCCATGGCCGATATCGACCTGATCCTGGCTCGTTTGCGGCAGGCAGCGGCGTCCAGGGGACCAGAGTGGCTCCATAGCCAGGTGGCGGGGATCATCGATGCAGAGGCTGGCGGTTCGGCGGCGGCAGGTGAGGGGACTGCGCGTGCGCGGAGGTCGCGGCCTCCGGCGCGGTATCGGGTCGCCAGGCACGAAGCCCGAGGGGGGAACAGTCAGCCCCACTGGCCAAGAGGAGTCACCCGACGGCCGCTGCTGGGCCCGGGCGGAACACATGCCGAGGCCACAGCGTGGTGGGCGGGGCTACGAGGCAACATGGCGCCGGTTCCCCGAGTACAGGGCCCGGGCGGGAGCGAGCGAACCCCCCAGCAGCTCAACACGAGCCGAGGGGGGAGGACAGAAGGAACAGGACAGCTGCAGCGGCGTCCAGGGCCGTGACTAGAAGCCGTACCGACACCGCAGGTGGGCATCGGTCACCTGGCGTAGGGAGAGAGCTGCAGAGGGAAGGCCAGAGGACTGATCAGGCCGGACGGGTGTCAGTCACTCCAGGGCGGCGCGGACTCCAGTCGGGAGGCGGGGCTTCAGAGGTCGGACAGGTCGTGTCCCAGCGGGGACATTCGGCTTCCAGGAGGGACGCGCCTGGGGGGCTCACTATGCCGGCAAGCCCATCTCAAGGGGACCGGTCGGACGATGAGGAGTCGGAGGAAGGTGAGGTGGAGACACGCCCGGAGATACGGCGGTGGAAACCAGATCAGTGGCTGTCGGGAGGTCTCCGGGTCGGCCCGGTAAGTCCAGTAATAATTTTTCTGTCACCAATGATTTACAGAATATATGGTTACCTCGGGTACGGCAGGGGTAGCCGCCCACCCGCCACATTTTGCAGGGACAGGGCCAGGACCACCAATTGGCGGGACCAGGATCCGCCGGTTCGGGGTCAGGGGGACAACTTCAGGAGCTGTTGGAGGGCCTGAGGGCACTAGTGGGGCGCTTTGGGGAACAACCTCCTCAGGTGACCACGAGTTCAGCATCGCAAGGAGCGCAAGGGACTGGCGGGGGCGTGTCTGCGGGGGGGGAGGTAGAAGTCTCTTCAGGGGTGTCTGCTGACAAGACCCCGGAATCGGGGGTCGGTAAGGAAAGGACGGGAGAAAGAGGGGCAGCGGAGGCTGTGGGTAGAACGGACATAGTCAGGATCGCGGACGCAGCGAAATGCGAGGTATACGTCTGTTTTGGGGGCCCGCTGGGTGCGCATCTAAAACAGGAGGTTCGGGAAAAAATTCAAAGAGGGGAATACGTGGAAATCTTTTCCTTGTTGCCGTTGGAAAAGTTTAATTTGGACAGGGTTAGGCCTGATGACTCCAAGAAGGAAGAGGAGGAGAAGAGGCGATACAGGTTGATTCCAAGGACGTTTGTTAACTGGTTACAAGCGTTCGCTATCATGGCCAGCGTCATTGGCGAAAAGAATCCGGAACATTGTTCGGGGTTGTTTTGTTATATGGATGCTATTGGGGAGGCTCACAGAGTTTATGGGGGAACGGCTTGGCTGCGCTATGACGAGCAGTTCTGGCAACGCAGAGCGGTTCGTCCGGCCCTGCGTTGGGACCATAAGGACATTAGCCTGTGGATGAGACTGATGTCCTCGGCCAAGGCCTCGCCTCAGTTTTTTTAAGGGGGGGGCCGGGGGTACACACTCCTCAGGACTACCGGCCGGTAAAAAATGGGGAGTGTGTTGGCAATACAACGAAGGGAACTGTAAGTTTGGGGGTTCGTGCAAATTCAAGCACGAATGCTCAGGGTGTGGGGGAGCCCACACATTTGCCAGATGCTTCAAAAAAAGGGAAACGTAGCGGGGAGCCTGCTAACAAGAGGGATGACGCCGGTGAAGGTGGAAAGGATGCTGCCTTTCCTAAGTAAGTATCCGGATAAGGAAGCGGCATCGCTAATCATTGCAGGTTTTAGGGAGGGGTTCAAAATACCATGCGCCTTGGAGGTGGTTCCCCCCATGGCAAGGAATTTAAAATCAGCATGGCAACACTCGGGGGTGGTGGGTGAAAAATTGGCGAAAGAAGTGGCGTTAGGCCGCATGGTAGGGCCATTCACGGAGAAGCCATTACCGGATTTAGTGGTGTCCCCACTGGGGGTCGTGCCCAAAAAAGAACCAAATAAGTTTCCGTTAATTCAGCATTTATCCTTTCCAAAAGGGGGCTCGGTCAACGACTTCATTGACCCTGATGCCTGCGCTGTATCCTATACTTCATTCGATGCAGCGGTGCGGTGGGTTAGGAGGTACGGAAAGGGGGCACTGATGGCAAAATCCAACATAGAAGCGACGTTTCGGCTACTCCCAGTGCATCCGGACAGCTTTAGGCTGCTGGGTTGCCACTGGGAAGAACAGTTTTATGTCGATAAATGTTTGCCCATGGGTTGCTCCATTTCTTGCGCCATGTTCAAAGCATTCAGTTCCTTTTTGGAGTGGGTGATTAGGGATGTGTCAGGGCTGGACTCAGTTATCCATTACTTGGATGACTTCCTTTGTATAGGTCCTCCTTCCTCCAGTGTGTGTGCGATTTTATTGTCAACGTTGCAACACATTGCGGGGAGGTTCGGCGTGCCATTGGCAGCTGAGAAGACAGAAGGCCCGACAACTGAGATTAGTTTCCTGGGTATCGTTATCGACACGATAAAAATGGAATGCAGGTTACCGCAAGAAAAATGAGTGGATTTGCAGAAGGAGATCCGGAAGATGCATGGAATGCGGAAGGTGCATTTGCGGACCCTGCAGTCATTGCTAGGTAAGCTAAATTTCGCTTGTAGGATCATACCTATGGGTAGGGTGTTTTGTAGAAGGCTGTCCGCAGCCACGGCGGGAGTTAAAGCCCCTACACATTTTATCAGGTTGACTCGGGAGCATCGGGAGGACCTGAAGGTATGGTATCAATTCCTGTCAGTGTACAACAGAAGAGCAGTGTGGATGTCAGGTCCGGTAAGTAACTTTGATGTGGAGCTAGTTACGGACGCGGCGGGTTCTACGGGTTACGGAGCATATTTTCAAGGGCAATGGAGTGCTGAACCGTGGCCACAATCATGGGTGAAGGCGGGGTTTCTTCGTAACCTGGTACTGTTGGAACTGTTTCCAGTGGTGCTGGCTATGGAGTTATGGGGACGGTCTCGCCAGAATTTAAAGTTGAGGCTTAATTGCGATAACATGGGGGTTGTGCAGGTCGTCAATCGCATGTCAGCGTCTTCCCAACCTGTCATTAGGCTGATGCGACAGTTGGTATTGCGGTGCTTGCAATTGAATATCTTTATATATGCTGTACACATACCGGGGATTGACAACTCATTGGCTGATTCGCTGTCTCGCTTTCAGTGGGACAAGTTCAGGGAACTAGCTCCGGCAGCAGAGAAGGAAGGGATTCCTTGCCCGGAGTGGATTTGGGAGCTGGCATTGGAGTCGCCGCAGGATGGATCCAGCAATCAGTGAGTAATTCCACTTGGATGGCATATGTGAAGGTATGGAGAGAATGGGCGGGTCTAATCCGCGAAGCTGGGGTGGAGAAGGATGGGTCCGAGGTGAGATTACTGGTCTTGTATTTTGTGTCCAGAAATATGGAAAACGGGGTTGCGGTTTCGTCCATTGAAAAGAAGATGGCGGCTTTGTCATTCCTTTTCAAGTTACAAAGGAGGGAGGACTGGACGAAGGACTTTTGGGTTAGGCAAGCCCTCAAGGGGTACAAAAAAGGACAAAAGAGCAAAGATACAAGAAGGCCTGTCACTTTTGCAAACCTGATGTCCATTTGCGGGCAGTTAGGGTCAATATGTTCTTCTAGTTACGAATGTTTGCTGTTTACAGCAGCTTTTTCGTTAGCGTTTTTTGGAGCGTTCAGGATTGGGGAATTGGTTAGCCCGGCACGGGGGACTGCGGGTGGTATTTTGGTACAGGACGTTAGGTCACACAGGGATAAAGTGTGTTTGCGATTGCGGAGGTCAAAGACTGATCAGACGGGGAGGGGGGTGGACGTATGGTTGTTCGCTCTGCCTGGATCCACGGTATGCCCGGTAAGGGCGGTCGAGGAATTGGCACGGGTAAGGCCGACGGGTGGAGGACCATTTTTGCGTCATGAGGACGGGTCCTATTTATCTAAGTTTCAATTTGTAGCAGTATTTAGAAAATGTTTGACGAAGTTGGGATTGGATGGGAAGGCTTACGCTTCACACTCCTTCCGCATTGGGGCGGCTACTGAAGCTGCCAGATGTGGGTTGGATGAGGCAGCCGTGAGGAGGATCGGTAGTTGGGAATCGAGAAGGTTCCGCACCTACATACGACCTCAGCTGATTGTAGAATAAAAAAAAAAAGGGGGAATGTCCGGGTAAGTGGGGGGTTTTGTTAAGTTTATTATAAATGACGTTGCCTTGGTTTGTGATCTTTTCATTTCAGAGGGAGGTGCTCCACGCCTCGTCTGGATTCTTGGGCACTCTTACGTGTGTTGGGGGGCCCGGAGAGGTGATGCGAGACCCGATGGGCGGCAGCTGGGAATATCAAGGAGAGAGGCATATATCAGGTGGCTGGGGAGACCGGGTATGATGTGGGGTAGAGTCGTTCCGGAAGTGGAACGTTATGCGTGGTTAGACAGACCACCAGATGTGTTGGTCATTCACGCAGGAGGAAATGATCTAGGGGTACATACGGTCAGAGCATTAATGGCAGATGTTAAGTCGGATTTGTTATATATCCGCACGTTTTTTCCCAATACCCTTCTGCTATGGTCCGACATGGTGGCACGAACCACCTGGCGGATGGCAAGATCTGTTGCACGGCTTAACAAAGCACGTATACACGTTGACAAGGTAGTGGGGAGGTTTTTGGTGCAACAGGGGGGTATGGTGATAAGGCATAGAGAACTGGAGATTAATGTTGGCCTTTATTTACGCAGGGATGGGGTTCACCTCACGGATGTGGGGATAGATCTGTGGACCATGGGGCTGCAGGATGGAATCCAAAGGGCATTGAGGGTGTGGAGGGGCCCTTAAGGATAAGGTTTCATCCTTTCGGGCTGTGGCTGTGTTTTTCTGTTGGTCGGTGGCGGTAGCAGTAAACAAATGTGGTAAAAAGGGGTGGGGGGTCATCGATAGTATGGCCCCTCCGGTGTATTCCCGAAATGGAATACCGGTATGTTTACACTGAGGGCAAGGGGTTGTCTCCGAGCGGCACAGCTGGAGGCCTATCAAGTTGGTAATGGTTCCCGCAGTGTATTGTTTTGATATGTGGTAAAAGGGGGTAGCTCCGCCATTGACCAACAGATTGCGGTTAATAATATGTCGTTTGCACTGAAGTTATATGGTATTTTTATACTTAAGGTTATTGGAGTTATGTATTCATTTTGTTTGTGGCCAGTTTATACTCCAGTAAGTTGGTGTGGTCTCATTAATTAAGATAAGAAGTAAAAGGGGTCAGAGTAAAATGGTATAGCGGTAAGAGGAAGTAGGTGGGTACATCTGGAATACACTGGTCATGTATTTAACTTCCCAAGTAGCAGTCTTTGCACATGTGCAGGAAACCCAACGCATGCGCAGATGCCCCGGGCCCCCGACTATTTGTCCTGTGATAACACTGAAGCCAATAGCAGCCGCCGATAGATTTCTTTCAGTTCAGGTTCCCTTTAGGGCGTGGCTCCGACGTGGCGGCTCTACAGACGTGGAACGTCATGTGGAAATCCTGATTTTCGGCCTCATACATGAAGAAATATCGTCTGCTTAGTGAAAACGCTTCCAGTTAAATATGCCGGTATTTTGCCTTAATAGTCGTGACTGTTTTTTTTTTTGTTGTTGCTGTGCGATTAACCTCTATAATTTGATAAGAACGCGCTTTGCTCTCCGGCAGTCGCTTCGCAGAGAGGAATTGAAAATCAGAGGATTATTAGGCGGCAGAATTGTCTCTATTGCTGGTAATTCTAGTAATGTGGATCCGAGGAGAGCAATTCATAGTCTGATATTTAGAAGAGAAGAAGAACGACGTTTTCATGTAAATGGACGCATCACATCGATGGAAAGAACGCAGAAAACGCGGGAATCCCCCCACCTTCACACAAAAGGGGGAATTCCACTGAAATCTACCAACATGAGATAAAGAACCATTGAAGGAAAACCCAACACAAGTCCAGGGGGGAGAATCACGTGAGCCAAACGTCCCGTGTGCCCGAGAGCAGAAGTATGGAAGTCTGGGGGCACACGTCATGTAATGTACAGGAGGGAGGAGTCTGGGGGCACACGCCATGTAATGTACCAGGAAGGAGGAGTCTGGGGGCACACGCCATGTAATATACAGGAAGGAGGAGTCTGGGGGCACACGTCATGTAATGTACAGGAAGGAGGAGTCTGGGGGCACACGCCATGTAATGTTCAGGAAGGAGGAGTCTGGGGGCACACGTCATGTAATGTACAGGAAGGAGGAGTCTGGGAGCACACGTCATGTAATGTACAGGAAGGAGGAGTCTGGGAGCACACGTCATGTAATGTACAGGAAGGAGGAGTCTGGGGGCACACGTCATGTAATGTACAGGAAGGAGGAGTCTGGGGGCACACGTCATGTAATGTACCAGGAAGGAGGAGTCTGGGGGCACACGTCATGTAATGTACAGGAAGGAGGAGTCTGGGGGCACACGCCATGTAATGTACCAGGAAGGAGGAGTCTGGGGGCACACGCCATGTAATGTACAGGAAGGAGGAGTCTGGGGGCACACGTCATGTAATGTACCAGGAAGGAGGAGTCTGGGGGCACACGCCATGTAATGTACAGGAAGGAGGAGTCTGGGAGCACACGTCATGTAATGTACAGGAGGGAGGAGTCTGGGGGCACACGTCATGTAATGTACAGGAAGGAGGAGTCTGGGAGCACACGCCATGTAATATACAGGAAGGAGGAGTCTGGGGGCACACGCCATGTAATATACAGGAAGGAGGAGTCTGGGGGCACACGCCATGTAATATACAGGAAGGAGGAGTCTGGGGGCACACGCCATGTAATGTTCAGGAAGGAGGAGTCTGGGGGCACACGTCATGTAATGTACAGGAAGGAGGAGTCTGGGAGCACACGTCATGTAATGTACAGGAGGGAGGAGTCTGGGGGCACACGTCATGTAATGTACAGGAAGGAGGAGTCTGGGAGCACACGCCATGTAATATACAGGAAGGAGGAGTCTGGGGGCACACGCCATGTAATATACAGGAAGGAGGAGTCTGGGGGCACACGCCATGTAATATACAGGAAGGAGGAGTCTGGGGGCACACGCCATGTAATGTTCAGGAAGGAGGAGTCTGGAGGCACACATCATGTAATGTACAGGAAGGAAGAGTCTGGGGGCACACGCCATGTAATGTACCAGGAAGGAGGAGTCTGGGGGCACACGTCATGTAATGTACCAGGAAGGAGGAGTCTGGGGGCACACGCCATGTAATGTACCAGGAAGGAGGAGTCTGGGGGCACACGCCATGTAATGTACAGGAAGGAGGAGTCTGGGGGCACACGCCATGTAATGTACAGGAAGGAGGAGTCTGGGAGCACACGCCATGTAATGTACAGGAAGGAGGAGTCTGGGAGCACACGTCATGTAATGTACAGGAGGGAGGAGTCTGGGGGCACACGTCATGTAATGTACAGGAAGGAGGAGTCTGGGGGCACACGCCATGTAATGTTCAGGAAGGAGGAGTCTGGGAGCACACGTCATGTAATGTACCAGGAAGGAGGAGTCTGGGGGCACACGCCATGTAATGTACCAGGAAGGAGGAGTCTGGGGGCACACGTCATGTAATGTTCAGGAAGGAGGAGTCTGGGGGCACACGCCATGTAATGTTCAGGAAGGAGGAGTCTGGGGGCACACGTCATGTAATGTACAGGAAGGAGGAGTCTGGGGGCACACATCATGTAATGTACAGGAAGGAAGAGTCTGGGGGCACACGCCATGTAATGTACCAGGAAGGAGGAGTCTGGGGGCACACGTCATGTAATGTACCAGGAAGGAGGAGTCTGGGGGCACACGCCATGTAATGTACAGGAAGGAGGAGTCTGGGAGCACACGTCATGTAATGTACAGGAGGGAGGAGTCTGGGGGCACACGTCATGTAATGTACAGGAAGGAGGAGTCTGGGGGCACACGCCATGTAATGTTCAGGAAGGAGGAGTCTGGGAGCACACGTCATGTAATGTACCAGGAAGGAGGAGTCTGGGGGCACACGCCATGTAATGTACCAGGAAGGAGGAGTCTGGGGGCACACGCCATGTAATGTACCAGGAAGGAGGAGTCTGGGGGCACACGCCATGTAATGTTCAGGAAGGAGGAGTCTGGGGGCACACGCCATGTAATGTACAGGAAGGAGGAGTCTGGGGGCACACGCCATGTAATGTACAGGAAGGAGGAGTCTGGGAGCACACGCCATGTAATGTACCAGGAAGGAGGAGTCTGGGGGCACACGCCATGTAATGTACCAGGAAGGAGGAGTCTGGGGGCACACGCCATGTAATGTACCAGGAAGGAGGAGTCTGGGAGCACACGTCATGTAATGTACAGGAAGGAGGAGTCTGGGGGCACACGTCATGTAATGTACAGGAAGGAGGAGTCTGGGGGCACACGTCATGTAATGTACAGGAAGGAGGAGTCTGGGGGCACACGCCATGTAATGTACAGGAAGGAGGAGTCTGGGGGCACACGTCATGTAATGTACAGGAAGGAGGAGTCTGGGGGCACACGTCATGTAATGTACAGGAAGGAGGAGTCTGGGGGCACACGTCATGTAATGTACAGGAAGGAGGAGTCTGGGGGCACACGTCATGTAATGTACAGGAAGGAGGAGTCTGGGGGCACACGCCATGTAATGTACCAGGAAGGAGGAGTCTGGGAGCACACGTCATGTAATGTACAGGAAGGAGGAGTCTGGGGGCACACGCCATGTAATATACAGGAAGGAGGAGTCTGGGGGCACACGCCATGTAATGTACCAGGAAGGAGGAGTCTGGGAGCACACGTCATGTAATGTACCAGGAAGGAGGAGTCTGGGAGCACACGTCATGTAATGTACCAGGAAGGAGGAGTCTGGGAGCACACGCCATGTAATGTACCAGGAAGGAGGAGTCTGGGGGCACACGTCATGTAATGTACAGGAAGGAGGAGTCTGGGGGCACACGTCATGTAATGTACAGGAAGGAGGAGTCTGGGAGCACACGCCATGTAATGTACCAGGAAGGAGGAGTCTGGGAGCGCACGCCATGTAATGTACCAGGAAGGAGGAGTCTGGGGGCACACGTCATGTAATGTACAGGAAGGAGGAGTCTGGGAGCGCACGCCATGTAATGTACCAGGAAGGAGGAGTCTGGGAGCACACGTCATGTAATGTACCAGGAAGGAGGAGTCTGGGAGCGCACGCCATGTAATGTACCAGGAAGGAGGAGTCTGGGAGCACACGCCATGTAATGTACCAGGAAGGAGGAGTCTGGGAGCGCACGTCATGTAATGTACAGGAAGGAGGAGTCTGGGAGCACACGCCATGTAATGTACCAGGAAGGAGGAGTCTGGGAGCACACGCCATGTAATGTACCAGGAAGGAGGAGTCTGGGAGCACACGCCATGTAATGTACAGGAGGGAGGAGTCTGGGGGCACACGCCATGTAATGTACCAGGAAGGAGGAGTCTGGGGGCACACGCCATGTAATGTACAGGAAGGAGGAGTCTGGGAGCACACGCCATGTAATGTACCAGGAAGGAGGAGTCTGGGGGCACACGCCATGTAATGTACCAGGAAGGAGGAGTCTGGGGGCACACGCCATGTAATGTACCAGGAAGGAGGAGTCTGGGAGCACACGCCATGTAATGTACCAGGAAGGAGGAGTCTGGGGGCACACGCCATGTAATGTACAGGAAGGAGGAGTCTGGGGGCACACGCCATGTAATGTACCAGGAAGGAGGAGTCTGGGAGCACACGCCATGTAATGTACCAGGAAGGAGGAGTCTGGGAGCACACGCCATGTAATGTACCAGGAAGGAGGAGTCTGGGGGCACACGCCATGTAATGTACCAGGAAGGAGGAGTCTGGGGGCACACGCCATGTAATGTACCAGGAAGGAGGAGTCTGGGGGCACACGCCATGTAATGTACAGGAAGGAGGAGTCTGGGGGCACACGTCATGTAATGTACAGGAAGGAGGATTCTGGGGGCACACGCCATGTAATGTACCAGGAAGGAGGAGTCTGGGAGCACACACCATGTAATGTACAGGAAGGAGGAGTCTGGGGGCACACGTCATGTAATGTACCAGGAAGGAGGAGTCTGGGAGCACACGTCATGTAATGTACCAGGAAGGAGGAGTCTGGGAGCACACGTCATGTAATGTACCAGGAAGGAGGAGTCTGGGGGCACACGCCATGTAATGTACCAGGAAGGAGGAGTCTGGGGGCACACGCCATGTAATGTACAGGAAGGAGGAGTCTGGGGGCACACGTCATGTAATGTACAGGAAGGAGGATTCTGGGGGCACACGCCATGTAATGTACCAGGAAGGAGGAGTCTGGGAGCACACACCATGTAATGTACAGGAAGGAGGAGTCTGGGGGCACACGTCATGTAATGTACCAGGAAGGAGGAGTCTGGGGGCACACGCCATGTAATGTACCAGGAAGGAGGAGTCTGGGAGCACACGTCATGTAATGTACCAGGAAGGAGGAGTCTGGGGGCACACGCCATGTAATGTACCAGGAAGGAGGAGTCTGGGGGCACACGCCATGTAATGTACAGGAAGGAGGAGTCTGGGGGCACACGCCATGTAATGTACCAGGAAGGAGGAGTCTGGGGGCACACGCCATGTAATGTACCAGGAGGGAGGAGTCTGGGGGCACACGTCATGTAATGTACCAGGAAGGAGGAGTCTGGGAGCACACGTCATGTAATGTACAGGAAGGAGGAGTCTGGGGGCACACGTCATGTAATGTACAGGAAGGAGGAGTCTGGGGGCACACGCCATGTAATGTACCAGGAAGGAGGAGTCTGGGAGCACACATCATGTAATGTACCAGGAAGGAGGAGTCTGGGAGCACACGCCATGTAATGTACAGGAAGGAGGAGTCTGGGGGCACACGCCATGTAATGTACCAGGAAGGAGGAGTCTGGGGGCACACGCCATGTAATGTACAGGAAGGAGGAGTCTGGGGGCACACGCCATGTAATGTACCAGGAAGGAGGAGTCTGGGGGCACACGCCATGTAATGTACCAGGAAGGAGGAGTCTGGGGGCACACGCCATGTAATGTACAGGAAGGAGGAGTCTGGGGGCACACGCCATGTAATGTACCAGGAAGGAGGAGTCTGGGAGCACACATCATGTAATGTACCAGGAAGGAGGAGTCTGGGAGCACACGCCATGTAATGTACAGGAAGGAGGAGTCTGGGGGCACACGCCATGTAATGTACCAGGAAGGAGGAGTCTGGGGGCACACGCCATGTAATGTACAGGAAGGAGGAGTCTGGGGGCACACGCCATGTAATGTACCAGGAAGGAGGAGTCTGGGGGCACACGCCATGTAATGTACCAGGAAGGAGGAGTCTGGGGGCACACGTCATGTAATGTACTAGGAAGGAGGAGTCTGGGAGCACACGCCATGTAATGTACTAGGAAGGAGGAGTCTGGGAGCACACGCCATGTAATGTACCAGGAAGGAGGAGTCTAGGAGCACACGTCATGTAATGTACCAGGAAGGAGGAGTCTGGGGGCACACGCCATGTAATGTACCAGGAAGGAGGAGTCTGGGGGCACACGCCATGTAATGTACCAGGAAGGAGGAGTCTAGGAGCACACGCCATGTAATGTACCAGGAAGGAGGAGTCTGGGGGCACACGTCATGTAATGTACAGGAAGGAGGAGTCTGGGGGCACACGCCATGTAATGTACAGGAAGGAGGAGTCTGGGGGCACACGCCATGTAATGTACAGGAAGGAGGAGTCTGGGAGCACACGCCATGTAATGTACAGGAAGGAGGAGTCTGGGGGCACACGCCATGTAATGTACCAGGAAGGAGGAGTCTGGGAGCACACGTCATGTAATGTACCAGGAAGGAGGAGTCTGGGAGCACACGTCATGTAATGTACCAGGAAGGAGGAGTCTGGGAGCACACGTCATGTAATGTACCAGGAAGGAGGAGTCTGGGAGCACACGTCATGTAATGTACCAGGAAGGAGGAGTCTGGGAGCACACGCCATGTAATGTACCAGGAAGGAGGAGTCTGGGGGCACACGTCATGTAATGTACAGGAAGGAGGAGTCTGGGGGCACACGTCATGTAATGTACAGGAAGGAGGAGTCTGGGAGCACACGTCATGTAATGTACCAGGAAGGAGGAGTCTGGGGGCACACGCCATGTAATGTACCAGGAAGGAGGAGTCTAGGAGCACACGCCATGTAATGTACTAGGAAGGAGGAGTCTGGGAGCACACGTCATGTAATGTACAGGAAGGAGGAGTCTGGGGGCACACGCCATGTAATGTACAGGAAGGAGGAGTCTGCGGGCACACGCCATGTAATGTACCAGGAAGGAGGAGTCTAGGAGCACACGTCATGTAATGTACCAGGAAGGAGGAGTCTGGGGGCACACGCCATGTAATGTACCAGGAAGGAGGAGTCTAGGAGCACACGCCATGTAATGTACTAGGAAGGAGGAGTCTGGGAGCACACGCCATGTAATGTACAGGAAGGAGGAGTCTGGGGGCACACGCCATGTAATGTACCAGGAAGGAGGAGTCTGGTGTAATGGTGTGGGGGATGGGATATCACCGGTTCAAGCTGGTGGTGGGGGTGTAATGGTGTGGGGGATGGGGTATCACCGGTTCAGGCTGGTGGTGGGGGGTGTAATGGTGTGGGGGATGGGATATCACCGGTTCAGGTTGGTGGTGGGGGTGTAATGGTGTGGGGGATGGGGTATCACCGGTTCAGGCTGGTGGTGGGGGTGTAATGGTGTGGGGGATGGGATATCACAGGTTCAGGCTGGTGGTGGGGGTGTAATGGTGTGGGGGATGGGATATCACAGGTTCAGGCTGGTGGTGGGGGTGTAATGGTGTGGGGGATGGGATATCACCGGTTCAGGCTGGTGGTGGGGGTGTAATGGTGTGGGGGATGGGATATCACAGGTTCAGGCTGGTGGTGGGGGTGTAATGGTGTGGGGGATGGGGTATCACCGGTTCAGGCTGGTGGTGGTGGTGTAATGGTGTGGGGGATGGGATATCACCGGTTCAGGCTGGTGGTGGGGGTGTAATGGTGTGGGGGATGGGATATCACAGGTTCAGGCTGGTGGTGGGGTGTAATGGTGGGGGGATGGGATATCACCGGTTCAGGCTGGTGGTGGGGGTGTAATGGTGTGGGGGAGGGGATATCACCGGTTCAGGCTGGTGGTGGGGGTGTAATGGTGTGGGGGATGGGATATCAATGGTTCAGGCTGGTGGTGGAGGTGTAATGGTGTGGGGGATGGGGTATCACCGGTTCAGGCTGGTGGTGGGGGTGTAATGGTGTGGGGGATGGGGTATCACCGGTTCAGGCTGGTGGTGGGGGTGTAATGGTGTGGGGGATGGGATATCACCGGTTCAGGCTGGTGGTGGGGGTGTAATGGTGTGGGGGATGGGGTATCACCGGTTCAGGCTGGTGGTGGGGGTGTAATGGTGTGGGGGATGGGATATCACTGGTTCAGGCTGGTGGTGGGGTTGTAATGGTGTGGGGGATGGGATATCACCGGTTCAGGCTGGTGGTGGGGGTGTAATGGTGCAGGGGATGGGATATCACCGGTTCAGGCTGGTGGTGGGGGGTGTAATGGTGTGGGGGATGGGATATCACCGGTTCAGGCTGGTGGTGGGGGTGTAATGGTGTGGGGGGTGGGATATCACTGTTCAGGCTGGTGGTGGGGGGTGTAATGGTGTGGGGGATGGGATATCACCGGTTCAGGCTGGTGGTGGGGGGTGTAATGGTGTGGGGGATGGGATATCACCGGTTCAGGCTGGTGGTGGGGGTGTAATGGTGTGGGGGATGGGATATCACCGGTTCAGGCTGGTGGTGGGGGTGTAATGGTGTGGGGGATGGGATATCACCGGTTCAGGCTGGTGGTGGGGGTGTAATGGTGTGGGGGGATGGGATATCACCGGTTCAGGCTCGTGGTGGGGGTGTAATGGTGTGGGGGGATGGGATATCACCGGTTCAGGCTCGTGGTGGGGGTGTAATGGTGTGGGGGATGGGATATCACCGGTTCAGGCTGGTGGTGGGGGTGTAATGGTGTGGGGGATGGGGTATCACCGGTTCAGGCTGGTGGTGGGGGTGTAATGGTGTGGGGGATGGGATATCACCGGTTCAGGCTGGTGGTGGAGGTGTAATGGTGTGGGGGATGGGATATCACCGGTTCAGGCTGGTGGTGGGGGTGTAATGGTGTGGGGGATGGGATATCACCGGTTCAGGCTGGTGGTGGGGGTGTAATGGTGTGGGGGGATGGGATATCACCGGTTCAGGCTCGTGGTGGGGGTGTAATGGTGTGGGGGATGGGATATCACCGGTTCAGGCTGGTGGTGGGGGTGTAATGGTGTGGGGGATGGGATATCACCGGTTCAGGCTGGTGGTGGAGGTGTAATGGTGTGGGGGATGGGATATCACCGGTTCAGGCTGGTGGTGGGGGTGTAATGGTGTGGGGGATGGGATATCACCGGTTCAGGCTGGTGGTGGGGGTGTAATGGTGTGGGGGGATGGGATATCACCGGTTCAGGCTCGTGGTGGGGGTGTAATGGTGTGGGGGATGGGATATCACCGGTTCAGGCTGGTGGTGGGGGTGTAATGGTGTGGGGGATGGGGTATCACCGGTTCAGGCTGGTGGTGGGGGTGTAATGGTGTGGGGGATGGGGTGTCCCCATCTTCTGATGGCTCCTTCCAGCAGGATAATGCACCATGTCACAAAGCTCCAATCATCTCACCACTGGACAATGAGGTCCCTGGACTCCAATGGCTTCCACACTCACCACATCTCATCCAATAGAGCTCCTTTGGAATGAGGTGGAACGGGAGATTGGCATCATGGATGTGCAGCCGACAAACCCGAATATATATATATACATTTTTTGAGAACAGGATATAGGTGTTATCTCACATACACGGTGAGGGACTCTGAGGTTTGTGGCAGAGAACACAAACTCTATGTTTCTTTCTTAGTATAATAATGGATTGAACCACTGAAGGGAAGAATTTGTTAATAATTGCCTTCAAAGAGTTGCCAACATCCCGAATTAGTGGAAAAAATAAGACCCCTAAGTTGAGGAACTTATATACCCCCCAGTATCATGGGACTTTGTAGGCGAACCATACATGGATTAGATAAAAAATGTTTTATTTATTTGAAAAATCATAAAAACAAGGTACATTTGGTTATAGATCTCAACAGGAATATTTATACAATAAAATTTGCTATCCTGTAATAATTTTTGTACACTTCCATTCATAATAGAATATTTTCTCTAGAAGCCTGACATGTTTCAGGACGATGTCCCTTCTTCAGAGGCGTATTGCAGAGAGAAAAGTCGCATATATAGGAGATACATTCTGAAATAACAAATGAAAACAATTTGCACAGAGGGAACAATATGAACCACAAAGGTTTAGTAACCTAACAACCCACCATGTCCACCATACATACCAACAAGAAGTTTTCAAGAATGAAAGATATATATATGACTGCACCCCAATATGCAATTTGGCATAGGGTAGCAGGCTAGATCCTTTTAAAAGAAAAACACACTGGTTGTCGGCTGATCAGCCAGTGTAAGATAAAGGCTATCCGTCGGCTTCAGAAATGGCCTCGCAAAGGCCCCCCAAAAAAGGAAGGACAACCCCGCTGGATCCCAGATTGCCCTTTAAAAAAAGAAAAATAAGCTTATGAGTAATTTTCTCAAAAGACCATAAATTTGCATATATCCTATACATCTTTTGTTATCCATTCACCCAAAAAGAAAAGGAGACTTTTTTTCTTCATTTATGCAAAGAATGTAAGAACCATAGATTGTGGCTAAATGTTTCAGTATATCAGGATAATGCTCTCTGGAATATAGAAAGGAAGACATACTGACAGGCCTGCTGGATATAGGGGATTAATGATGGGCCCTTTTTAAATTGGAGAAGAATTAAATGTAGATTGATCAATTAATCACATCAGTGAGCCATTAGTCAAGTAGGTATAGAGCAGGCAAGTAAGAAGAGTATGGCAAAGTATGCTTAATTTTGTCTCATAGAGAGGTGTGACAGAGCGGTAAAACATCCAGTTCAGAGGGAAGGAAATTTTTAGTCTTACTTATTAGGTGCAAGGATGGTACTTAGGCAGCTGGGACGGAGAGCGTCCTGAGGGTTAGATGGTGGGATAGCACACTGGGCAGAACGCCAAGACGCGGCTTAAATAGCCGCCGGCGCCTGCGCAGTGAGATTCCAACCGGAGGTGTCAGCAGAGGAAGGAATATCACTCTGCAGTGTGCGCATGCGTCAGACGGAGCGACGCATACAGGAAGGGCGGATATCCGGAGATCCTAGAGGAGAGGAAACTCTGGAGTCACGCCGTCCCAGGGGGTGGTGTCATTGCGCATGGCGCAGCGCATGACAACGTCCTGTCAAGCTAATACTTGTGAGGATAAGGAACTAGGCTGAAGCATTTAAGAAAGAGAGAGAAAGCAGTCATATGGACAAAGAAAAAGGGGAAGGAGGAGGGGAGAGAATAGAAAGAGGCAATGGAAGGAAGAAAAAAAAAAAAAAGGGAAAAATAAATGGGATTGAAAAGGAGGATGGAAAGAAAAGGGGAAAAGTAAGTTGGATTGAAAAAGAGAATGGGAGAACTAAAAAGAATAATAAACTGACGAGCGGGACAACCTTGTGGACCATACCTCTACCTTTCAACCCTTTTTCTTCTTTCTCTTTCCTTTTCTCCACCTTACGATTAAAGCTCATTATCAGAATTTATTTGACCTATATACACTCTACTTGTAAACAATATGTATAGTAGGTATAAATCATTTAAATACCTACAAAAGTAACTAAGGAATAGGGATGAGCTTCGAGTTCGAGTCGAACTCATGTTCTACTCGAACATTGGCTGTTCGCAAGTTCGCCGAACAGCGAACAATTTGGGGTGTTCGCGGCAAATTCGAATGCCGCAGAACACCCTTTAAAAGTCTATGGGAGAAATCAAAAGTGCTAATTTTAAAGGCTTATATGCAAGTTATTGTCATAAAAAGTGTTTGGGGACCTGGGTCCTGCCCCAGGGGACATGGATCAATGCAAAAAAAAGTTTTAAAAACGGACGTTTTTTCAGGAGCAGTGATTTTATTAATGCTTAAAGTCAAACAATAAAAGTGTAATATCCCTTTAAATTTCGTACCTGGGGGGTGTCTATAGTATGCCTGTAAAGGGGCGCATGTTTCCCGTGTTTAGAACAGTCTGACAGCAAAATGACATTTTGAAGGAAAAAACTCATTTAAAACTACCGCGGCTATTGCATTGCCGACAATACACATAGAAGTTCATTGATAAAAACGGCATGGGAATTCCCCACAGGGCAACCCCGAACCAAAATTAAAAAAAAAAAATGATGTGGGGGTCCCCCTAAATTCCATACAAGGCCCTTCGGGTCTGGTATGGATATTAAGGGGAACCCCAGCCAAAATTTAAAAAAAAAATTGACGTGGGGTTCCCCCTAAATTCCATACCAGACCCTTCAGGTCTGGTATGGATTTTAAGGGGAACCCCGCGCCAAAAAAAAAAAAAAAAAAACGGCGTGGGGTCCCCCTAAAAATCCATACCAGACCCTTATCCGAGCACGCAACCTGGCAGGCCGCAGGAAAAGAGGGGGGGACGAGAGTGCGGCCCCCCCCCCTCCTGAACCGTACCAGGCCACATGCCCTCAACATTGGGAGGGTGCTTTGGGGTAGCCCCCCAAAGCACCTTGTCCCCATGTTGATGAAGACAAGGGCCTCATCCCCACAACCGTGGCCGGTGGTTGTGGGGGTCTGCGGGCGGGGGGCTTATCGGAATCTGGAAGCCCCCTTTACCAAGGGGACCCCCAGATCCCGGCCCCCCCCCTGTGTGAAATGGTAAGGGGTTACTTACCCCTACCATTTCACTAAAAAACTGTCAAAAATGTTAAAAATGACAAGAGACAGTTTTTGACAATTCCTTTATTTAAATGCTTCTTCTTTCTTCCTTCATCTTCTTCTTCTTCTGGCTCTTCTGGTTCTTCCTCCGGCGTTCTCGTCCAGCATCTCCTCCGCGGCGTCTTCTATCTTCTTCTCCTCGGGCCGCTCCGCACCCATGGCATGAGGGGGGAGGCTCCCGCTCTTCTCTTCATCTTCTTCTTCATCTTCATCTTCTTCTTCATCTTCTTCTTCTTCTTCTTCTTCTCTTCTTCATCTCTTCTTCCTTCTTCATTTCTTCTGCGGGCCGCTCCGCATCCATGCATGGAGGGAGGCTCCCGCTGTGTGACGGCGTCTCTTCGTCTGACGGTTCTTAAATAACGGGGGGCGGGGCCATCCGGTGACCCCGCCCCCCCTCTGACGCACGGTGAATTGACGGGACTTCCCTGTGACGTCACGGGGAATGCCACAGGGAAGTCCCGTCATGTCCCGTGCATCAGAGGGGGGCGGGGTCACCGGGTGGCCCCGCCCCCCGTTATTTAAGAACCGTCAGACGAAGAGACGCCGTCACACAGCGGGAGCCTCCCTCCATGCATGGATGCGGAGCGGCCCGCAGAAGAAATGAAGAAGGAAGAAGAGATGAAGAAGAGAAGAAGAAGAAGAAGAAGAAGATGAAGAAGAAGATGAAGATGAAGAAGAAGATGAAGAGAAGAGCGGGAGCCTCCCCCCTCATGCCATGAGTGCGGAGCGGCCCGAGGAGAAGAAGATAGAAGACGCCGCGGAGGAGATGCTGGACGAGAACGCCGGAGGAAGAACCAGAAGAGCCAGAAGAACCAGAAGAAGAAGAAGATGAAGGAAGAAAGAAGAAGCATTTAAATAAAGGAATTGTCAAAAACTGTCTCTTGTCATTTTTAACATTTTTGACAGTTTTTTAGTGAAATGGTAGGGGTAAGTAACCCCTTACCATTTCACACAGGGGGGGGGCCGGGATCTGGGGGTCCCCTTGGTAAAGGGGGCTTCCAGATTCCGATAAGCCCCCCGCCCGCAGACCCCCACAACCACCGGCCACGGTTGTGAGGATGAGGCCCTTGTCTTCATCAACATGGGGACAAGGTGCTTTGGGGGGCTACCCCCAAAGCACCCTCCCAATGTTGAGGGCATGTGGCCTGGTACGGTTCAGGAGGGGGGGGGGGCCGCACTCTCGTCCCCCCCTCTTTTCCTGCGGCCTGCCAGGTTGCGTGCTCGGATAAGGGTCTGGTATGGATTTTTAGGGGGACCCCACGCCGTTTTTTTTTTTTTTTTTTTGGCGCGGGGTTCCCCTTAAAATCCATACCAGACCTGAAGGGTCTGGTATGGAATTTAGGGGGAACCCCACGTCAATTTTTTTTTAAAATTTTGGCTGGGGTTCCCCTTAATATCCATACCAGACCTGAAGGGCCTTGTATGGAATTTAGGGGGACCCCCACATCATTTTTTTTTTTTAATTTTGGTTCGGGGTTGCCCTGTGGGGAATTCCCATGCCGTTTTTATCAATGAACTTCTATGTGTATTGTCGGCAATGCAATAGCCGCGGTAGTTTTAAATGAGTTTTTTCCTTCAAAATGTCATTTTGCTGTCAGACTGTTCTAAACACGGGAAACATGCGCCCCTTTACAGGCATACTATAGACACCCCCCAGGTATGAAATTTAAAGGGATATTACACTTTTATTGTTTGACTTTAAGCATTTTTAAAATCACTGCTCCTGAAAAAACGGCCGTTTTTAAAACTTTTTTTTGCATTGATCCATGTCCCCTGGGGCAGGACCCGGGTCCCCAAACACTTTTATTGACAATAACTTGCATATTAGCCTTTAAAATTAGCACTTTTGATTATTCATGTTCGTGTCCCATAGACTTTAACGGTGTTCGCGTGTTCGAACGAATTTTTTTCCTGTTCGCATGTTCTGGTGCGAACCGAACAGGGGGGTGTTCGGCTCATCCCTACTAAGGAAATGATATATATCTTTAATTTAGGTTTACGTGAACCCAATGTTTAATATTTGAAATTTCATGATATTTACCTATATAAATCCTACTGTAAAACAATGAGCTTACTTTATAGATCCTTGTAAACTTACTTTATGTATCTTTATAACATTGTATACTCAATAAACTTCTTTTGACAAGGAAAAAGAGAATGGAAATATATATGAATGAATGAAAATAAATAAAAAAATATATAGATGAAAAAATGTGTAAAAAAATATGGAAAAATAAATATGAAAAAATATATGAAAAATCATGAAGTTAGAGTCAACATTGATTCCATTTAATTTAACAACCTAAGGAAGGGGAGATGTATGGAAAGTGTATATATATATTTTTATATATTCAAAAAACGGGAGGGGGGAAAAAACGAGGTGTCCAGAAAAGGGCCCCAGGGGACGGTCTGCACGGCACCCCCCCAGAAAACCGAGGTGCTGGGAGAGCGTCATGCAGATCAACCCCACCGACGCACGAACACACCGACATGACAAGCCCGATTAAACGGACGAGTCTGCAGTGTAAAAAAGTGCCACGCCGTCACGTGCGCCGGGCGAGGACAAATCCAAAGCCAGGCAACCACAAAAATAATTGTAGACTAAATAGGAGAGTTTTAGAACTCTTTTGGATAATATCCTTCAAAGTGATTACAGAAGACATCATTCTTGCAAATAAAGCATGGTGGGCATAATTGGGTAGGCAAAGGATGAATAAACGTACATGACAGAAGATTTTTGTATGTACAATCAATTCGATACATCAAAATTACAACTGTTGTTATACATATGTAAACATATTAGGGATATATTTTATGAATACAGACAACGTCGTCAAAGGATATCTACACAGAGTTCATCATCACAGACCTGGTTAACTCGTCCATTATTGCTAGAAAATTCAAAAAATGTCCTACGAAAATAATATGTTTCTTTCTTTGTTCTGTGTTTGGTCCCGGAACCCAAAGACTTTGCAGAGCTTTGGGTTTGAAAAGCCTTCATTTCTAGGAGCACATCTCACCTGGCATCCAGACCTCATTATTACCAGAAGAAAACATCAATAGAAGAAGCACCAGAAAGTCTCTGGCCATGCAGATACGGCTTCGCTACACAGAAAAGCTCCATTTCGGAGTCTATTCACATTTGAACCTGAGCCCTGATGAAGGGGAGTTTCTTCTGACTCCTGAAACACTTTTGGCTGTTTTTTTGGAGTCAACCACAAAATGAATTTGGGCTCTTTTCTCCTTCCATTGGTTTTCTTTTAGTAACCCGTTGGGCGCTCATTGGAGGGTAGCTCTGTCTGTTGTGAGCAGTGGAACCAGGTCCAGGGAGCTCTCTGGATGGTCCTCTTACTACTTTGTAGGACATCAAAGTCCAGCTCCTCCCAGATGTTCATTCCATTGTTGGAGACCTCATCATATCTCGGCTGTCATAGGCCTTCATACAAGTGAGATGACTGATGCTCAGGACTCTCTCTGGCTGTAGAAGCTGCTGCTGGGTGAAAAGGTCGACTGCTGATAGAACACTAGAAAAGGTACAAGTGTTTGTTTTTGAGGAACCCATTAGGGGCCCCGTGTTAGTCAGGAACTGACCTGAGTTTAGTTATTACCCCTCCTGCATTGACAAACCTGTGAGGATTTCTTCTGGGTGTCCCTCATACATATGTCACTGATCCCAATACCTCAAATTTCTGTCTTTTCATTCCCTTTCCCTCCTTTCCTTTATAGTATTCTTTCTCAGACTGTTTTCCTTAGAGCAGTGATCTCCAAACTGCGACCTTTGTTTGCTTTTATCCAGTCCCCGGGGGCTATTCCTCCCAATGACACCAACAATGGGACACTATTCCTCCCACTGACACAACAATGGGGCACTATTCCTCCCACTGACACCAACAATGGGGCACTATTCCTCCCACTGACACCAACAATGGGGCACTATTCCTCCCACTGACACCAACAATGGGGCACTATTCCTCCCACTGATACCAATGATGGGGCACTATTCCTCCCACTGATACCAATGATGGGGCACTATTCCTCCCACTGACACCAATGATGGGGTACTATTCCCCCCACTGATACCAATTATGGGACACTATTCCTCCCACTGACACCAATGATGGGACACTATTCCTTCCACTGACACCAATGATGGGACACTATTCCTCCCACTGACACCAATGATGGGGCACTATTCCTCCCACTGACACCAATGATGGGACACTATTCCTCCCACTGATACCAATTATGGGACACTATTCCTCCCACTGACACCAATGATGGGACACTATTCCTCCCACTGATACCAATGATGGGACACTATTCCTCCCACTGATACCAATGATGGGGCACTATTCCTCCCACTGACACCAATGATGGGACACTATTCATCCCACTGATACCAATGATGGGGCACTATTCCTCCCACTGACACCAATGATAGGACACTATTCCTCCCACTGATACCAATGATGGGACACTATTCCTCCCACTGATACCAATGATGGGGCACTATTCTTCCCATTAGTAGCTACTAGGCACTAGTCTTCCTCCTACTGACCACAGGCACTATGTAATGATCATTTTGCTTGCACTGACCACCAAGCCTGAGGCATTCATGGTTACTTTCACTGATGCTGAGGCATTATCTGCTCCCACTGGCCACAGTCTGCCCCCCCTCACACCCCAAAGTTTGAAGCACAGTAAACTGGCCCTTTGTTTAGAAAGTCTGGAGACCCATGCCTTAAAGGAACCCTTGAAATCATTTTTGGGTCTTGGGGAACTCCTGCTAAGACCAATTAATTGGAGGTCAATAGGAAAAACACCTCTTACATTGGTGGCCAGTGAACAAAGTGCCCCCCTTACAGTGATGGTCAGAAATCCCCCCCCCCCCCCTTACAGACAGCTAAAAAGATGATTGGTGTCATGCAGCTGGCCAGAACTATGCAGGCACCATCACATGGGAGGTAAGTTAGCCACAGCTTGAGGAACCCTGAGCAACCTCTGGAAGGACCTTTGCTGACAATGGTGGCTTTATCGTGTCCATTCCCTTCTTTGGAGGTCAAAGATTCAGAATAATGAATAAGTTACATTTGTCCTTTATATCATTTTGTATCATTTTGAGGAGAGAGTTAATATCCACTAAGGTGATCAATAAATAAGTTTGTTGTCCCTCCTGGTTCGGGAGGACAAAGTGCGGACAGTTGTTGGTGGGTAATCTATCTTGTGAAAGTCACCCGTATGGGGAGGCAGAGGGCAGCCAGCGATCCTGACCACACGTCTTCATCAGCCGAGCATGTTTATGATAATGCGCCTTGTAAACAGGAAAAGGGCGAGTGTAATGGATGCTCCTCTCCGTAATGCAGCCAGAAAGTCGTGTCGCAAATAATCCTCCAGATCAGAGAAGTACAAATTAAGTGGTAACAATGCATTACGGAGCATTCATTATGGGCACACGGCTCCGAATCGCTCCCAGCACCGGGACAAGCTGCTATTTGTACCGCCAATCCTCTTATTTGGGTAACATTGGGTTGTAGGTCACTCCGGGGCGGCTCCCCGTCCCTTTACATGACCTGGCTGGAAATTCCAAAGTGTCCTCAGATTGGAGAATCTTGGTGCCTCCAGGTCCATATGGACCTTACCTATCTGGACAAGCAGAGGGCACTTCTAGGGGTGTCTGCAAAGCTTAACAGGGGGGTGAAAAGGCCCACCATGGTGACTACTACATTCTGGACAGATTTTCTGATTAAAGAAGAAGTCCAGATATGGATATTGTCATATATTTACACCACTCCAGCTTGGACCAATGTTACTATGTATATACCATATCTGTGAGGTCCCTCTAGAAGTTGGAAATCGCTGTATAGACACCGCTATTACACCACTACCCCACCACTACTACCACCCTTCTACACCGGTACTACAACTCTATTACATGACTACTACACCACTACCCCACCACTACTACCACCCTTCTACACCGGTACTACAACTCTATTACACGACTACTACACCGCTACTACAACTCTATTACACCACTACTACACCACTACCCCACCACTACTACCACCCTTCTACACAGCTACTACAACCCTTCTACACTACTACTACACTGCTACTACAACTCTACTACACCACTACTACACCCTTCTACACCACACCACTACTACCACCCTTCTACACCACTACTACATCACTACCCCACCACTACTACCACCCTTGTACCCAGCTACTACAACCCTTCTACACTACTACTACACTGCTACTACAACTCTACTACACCACTACTACACCCTTCTACACCACACCACTACTACCACCCTTCTACACCACCTCTACACCACTACCCCACCACTACTACCACCCTTCTACCCTGCTACTACAACCCTTCTACACTACTACTACACCACTACTACACCCTTCTACACCACACCACTACTACCACCCTTCTACACCACTACTACACCACTACCCCACCACTACTACCACCCTTCTACCCTGCTACTACAACCCTTCTACACTACTACTACACCACTACTACACCCTTCTACACCACACCACTACTACCACCCTTCTACACCACTACTACACAACTACCACACCACTACTACCACACTTCTACACTGGTACTACAGTACAACACTTCTACACTACTACTACACCGCTACTACACCACTACCACACCACTACTACCACCCTTCTACACCACAACCACCACCCTTCAACACCGCTACTATAACCCTTCTACACCACTACTACACCACTACCACACCACTACTACACCAATACTACACCACTACTACCACCCTTCTACACCGCTACTACAACTCTTCTACCCTACTTCTTTACTGCTACTACAACTCTACCACACAACTTCTACACTGCTACTACACTACTACTACACCACTACTACAATGCTAATACATCACCACTACTCTGCTACCACACCACTACTACAACCCTTCTATACTGCTACCATAACCCTTCTACACCACTACTACATTGCTACTAAACCACTACATCAATCCTACTACTCCACTGCTGTACTGCTACTACACCACTACTACAGTGATCTCCACTCCACTTCTGGGTCCCATGCTGAGCGGCTGTTGAAAGCACAAGAAAGCCCGCAAACAGTTTGCTGAAGACAAGCAGACTGAGGACATGGATTACTGGAACCATGTCCTGTGGTCTGATGAGACCAAGATAAACGTATTTGGTTCAGATGGTGACAAGCGTGTGTGGGGGCAACCAGGTGAGGAGGACAAAGACAAGTGTGTCTTGTCTACAGTCAAGCATGGTGGTGGGAGTGTCATGGTCTGGGGCTGCATGAGTGCTGCCGGCCCTGGGGGGCTACAGATCATTGAGGGAACCATGAATGCCAACATGTACTGTGATATACTGAAGCAGAGCATGATCCCCTCCCTTCAGAGACTGGACCGCAGGGCAGTATTCCAACATGATAACCACCCCAAACACACCTCCAAGACCACCACTGCCTTGATAAAGAAGCTGAGGGTAAAGGTGATGGACTGGCCAAGCATGTCTCCAGACCTAAACCCTATTGATCATCTGTGGGACATCCTCAAACGGAAGGGGGAGGAGCGCAAGGTCTCTAACATCCACCAGCTCTGTGATGTCATCATGGAGGAGGGGAAGAGGACTCCAGTGACAACCTGTGAAGCTCTGGTGACCTCCATGCCCAAGAGGGTTAAGGCAGTGCTGGAAAATAATGGTGGCCACACAAAATATTGACACTTTGGGCCCAATTTGGAGATCTTCACTTAGGGGTGTACTGACTTTTGTTGCCAGCGGTTTAGACATTAATGGCTGTGTGTTGAGTTATTTTGAGGGGACAGTAAATTTACACTGTTATACAAGCTGTACACTCACTACTTTACATTGTAGACAAGTGTCATTTCTTCAGTGTTGTCACATGAAAAGATAGAAGAAAAGATTTACACAAATGTCACTGAGGGGTGTACTTACTTTTGTGAGATACTATATATATATATACACACTGAGAACATACAAGGCTGAGCTCAGCTGGTGTCAGGAGATGATTATCTGATGTGGAAGACGGATGAGATTTTCGGCGGGTATCATTAATAAAAGACGCGGCGGGGGATTTGCGGAGGAACGGTTCCAGCCGTTGTCACCTATAGCTGGCAGGTCATTGTCACAGAAGGACGGGCCGCCATGTTCCCATACGGGGGGGACGCCAAGTTTACTGTCACCAAGATAATAGCAATCAGAGTCATGCCTGGCCGGGGTGACAGGTCATTGTCGCTGAGCGGTGGCGGGCCATTCATAAAATTCATCGGATAATTCATGAACAGACAGAGACCAATGGAGGGGTCAGAGGTCAGGATGGAAGGCGATTGGACGAATGGACTGACAGTGGAAGTCAAGGCAAGTTCACTGCCAGCGGCCAATCAGACCTGAGAATGCAAAGCGCACAGGTGAAGCGCACAGCGGGGTGGACTATATCAACCAATCGGTTTTCATTTCTCTGTTTACTTACTGAGCAGACACTTTCTGATTGGTTTGCCATAAACATCGATCTTTGTTGTTCTGTCCCGATCACGTGTGTTTTATTGAGCTGCATCGGGTTATTCTTTTTCTGTAGTGTGCTGCCATCTAGTGACATTTTTGGGCCACAACAACTTGTTTACTACGTGATTTTGGTTTCTCCCTTTGTCTCCCCTTCCTGTTTAGTGCTAGGTAGACCCTCCCCTTTTCAGTGTTAGTATTTTGCAGAAACAGGAAGTCATTGTCTTCTTATGCTTCAAAAAACTGGAAAAAAAACGTCCACTGTACTGTAATTAGCTGAAGTAAGATTGAACTTCGGTATCGTAAACAGCGACGGCCGTTCCATTAGGGGCACCTGGGGGCGCCGCCCCCCTAATCCATGCACCCAGCCCCCTAGTCTCTATGCAGGGCACCGGACGCATGAATTTCAATGGGTTTTTATTTTTTGAAGCACATGATTACAGCCTGAGGCTTTAATTGGCTTAAAAAAGGATAGGCTCGGGGCACAGAGCACTGCGCCCCGAGCTCACCCAGTTGTGTCACATTAGCGAATGAATATTCACCATTGTCTTCCTGCTTCTTCTCCCGGCCAATCAGGAAGCGGGTCTTAAGACCCGATTGTCCAAGAGGAGAAGCGACCCTATTGGCCAGCAGAAGCTGCCCGCGACCTGGGTGTGGTAAGTGTGGGGCTGGTGGGTGGACAGGTGAGCAACGTGTTGGGGGTTTGTTCACTGATCGACAACGCAACGGGGGGGGGGGTTGATTGACCGAGCAGGGGGCAGGTGGTTCATTTGCCCCTCCCCCAAAAAAATGGCACACCAGCTGCCACT
The DNA here is from genome assembly GCF_042186555.1 of Aquarana catesbeiana. NCBI lineage: Eukaryota > Metazoa > Chordata > Amphibia > Anura > Ranidae > Aquarana > Aquarana catesbeiana. Next base: position 3,616,740 of record NC_133330.1, on the reverse strand, counting down.
GATCCTAAAGTGATTCTTAAGGCTGAAGGTTTTTTTACCCCCATACCTCCATTGTGCAGCTCCCCCCGCAGCCCCACCTAATACTTACCTGAGCCAGATCTCGATCCAGTGATGTGCACGAGAGTAGCTGCTCTCCTAGCTTTCTGCCTCCTCATTGGCTCAGAGACAGTGGCCATTGGCTGCCGCTGCTGTCAGCAAGGGGGAGGAGCCAGGAGCGTCAATGGGGGACCCAAGAAGAGGCGGATCAGGGCTGCTCTGTGAAAAACCATTACAGAGCAGGTAAGTATGACATGTCTGTTGTTGAAAAAACATTTTTACATTTAATATCACTTTAAGTCTAGAGCCCAGGGGGAACATGCTAAATTGCACCCCCCCCCCTCAGGTGGAAGATTGTGTGTCAGCAAAAATCCCGCCCCCCAAAAAATCCGATCACTAATCTGCATGCTCCCCCCTAAGCATAAATCCCCCTTCTTTACAGTACAAATCCACCCCCCCCTGTCCCCCCCACCCCCCCCATGAAATCCCCATTCCTGGCACAAATGTTTGCCCCGCCCTCCCAGCTCAAACTCTCTTTCTCCTCATATGCAAAGGGGGACCGTCACCGTGGAGGAGTGAGCGTGGCAATGAATGTGGGCGGACCTGCAGGGGGGTTTGTTTGCCGCCCCCCCCCCCCCCCCAAAAAAAATGTTTAGCACCAGACGACAATGCCTATTGCTGTCACAAAGGATGTTTACATTCCCTGTGATAACAATAATAGTGAAAAAAGTGTTTAAAACGACAGTGTAAAAAAAAAAGAAACAATTGAAAAAATATTTAAAGTACCCCCCCGTGGGCGAATGCACGTGTCGGTCCCACATGCACACAAACAGTGATCATCCCACATATGTGAGGTATCACTGCGAATGTCAGATCATGAGCATGCGCAATTTGAAAGTGTGACATGTTTGGTATCTATTTGCTTTGATGTCAGAGGAAGGCGGGGTCGTTGTTTATGTCACTGATTGGCCCGCCCTCAGCTATATAACAGCTGTCATCGAGAAGACGCCTCCCATCTCCTCCTCACTTTTTTGTGAAATGGTAGGGGTACCCCATTACCAATTCACATAGGGGGGGGGCCGGGATCTGGGGGTCCCCCTGTTAAAGGGGGCTTCCAGATTCCGATAAGCCCCCCGCCCGCAGACCCCCACAACCACTGGGCAAGGGTTGTGGGGATGAGGCCCTTGTCCCCATCAACATGGGGACAAGGTGCTTTGGGGGGCTACTCCAAAGCACCCTCCCAATGTTGAGGGTATGTGGCCTGGTACGGTTCAGGAGGGAGGGGGGGTGCTCTCTCATCCCCCCTCTTTTCCTGCGGCCTGCCAGGTTGCGTGCTCGGATAAGGGTCTGGTATGGATTTTGGGGGGACCCCTACGCAATTTTTTTTTAAATTTTTGGTTCTGGATTCCCCTTAATATTCATACCAGACCCGAAGGGCCTGGTAATGGACTTGGGGGGGGGACGACCCATGCCATTTTTTTCAATGAGTTTATCTATATTGACCAACAATTCATTAATAGCAGTGATCCGTTTTAAATAACAATTTTTCCCTTAAAAAATGTCATTTTGCTGTCAGACTGTTATAAACACGGGAAACATGCGCCCCTTTACAGGCATACTATAGACAACCCCCAGGTACGAAATTTAAAGGAATATTTCACTTTTATTGTTTGACTTTAAGCATCATTAAAATCACTGCTCCTGAAAAAATGACCGTTTTTAAAACTTTTTTTTGCATTCATCCATGTCCCCTGGGGCAGGACCCGGGTCCCCAAACACTTTTTATGACAATAACTTGTATATAAGCCTTTAAAATTAGCACTTTTGTTTTTTCATGTTAGTGTCCCATAGACTTTAACAGGGTTCAGCGGCTTCCGAATTTGCCACGAACATTGCATAATGTTCGTTGTTCGCCGAGCGTTCGAACAACCAAAGTCTGGCCCGAACTTGTCCTCGGGCCGAACCGTTCACCCATCCCTAGTCACAGGTGGTTTTCAAGCCAATTAGAGCCTCGGGCTCTAATCATGTGGCTTGAAAAAAAACCCCATAGAAACCTATGAGTCCAGTGCCACGCATACATCCCCGCATGCAAACTGGTGGGCAGCACCCCTGCGCCCCTTATGGACTGGCCGCTCCTGGACAGCAGGTAAGAGAGTAGTCAAATCCAGGCAGGGGTTGTGGCAAGCAAGAGAGTAGTCAGGTCTGGGCAAGGGTCAGAGCAGGCAGTAGACAAGAGAAGAGTCAGGTCAAGGCAGAGGTCATGCCAGGGAGCAGCCAGGAGAGTAGTCAGGTTCAGGCAGGGGTCATGACAGGCAGCATGCAGGAGATTAGTCAGGTCTGGGAAAGCAGCAGGCAGGAGAGTAGTCAGGTCTAGGAAGGCAGCAGGTAGGAGAGTAGTCAGGTCCAGACAGGGGTCATGGCAGGCAGCAGGCAGGAGAGTAGTCAGGTCTAGACAGGGGCTGTGGCAGGCAGCAGCCAGGAGATTGGTCAGGCCTAGACAGAGGTCATGACAGGCAGCAGGCAGGAGAGTAGTCGGGTGCAGGAAGAGGTCATGACAGATGGGAGAGTAGATAGGACTAGGCAGGGGTTGTGGCAGGTCAGAGAGTAGTCAGGTCTGGGCAGAGGTCATAGCAGGCAGTAGACAAGACAGTAGTTAGGTCCAGGCAGAGGTCATGGCTGGCAGGAGATTAGTCAGGTCCAGGCAGGGGTCATGGCAGGCAGCAGGCAGGAGGGTAGTCAGGTCCAGACAAGGGTTGTGGTAGGCAGAAGAGTAGTTGGTTTCAGGCAGGGGTTATGTCAGGCAGCAGGCAGAAAAGTAGTCAGGACCAGGCAGAGGCTGTGGCGAGATAAAGAGTAGTAAGTTCCAAGTAGAGGTCATATCAGACAGGAGATTAGTCAGGTCCAGGAATAGGTCATGGCAGACAGGAGAGTAGTCAGGACCAGGCAGGAGTTGTGGCAGGTTAGATAATAGTCAGGTCTGGGCAAAGGTCATAGCAGGCAGTAGACACAAGAGTATTTAGGTCCAGGCAGAGGTCATGGCTAGCAGGTGATTAGTCAGGTCCAGGCAGAGGTCATGGCAGGCAGGAGAGTAGTCAGGACCAGGCAGGGGTTGTGGCTAGTTAAGAATAGTAAGATCCAAGTAGAGGTCATAGCAGGCAGGAGATTAGTCAGGTCCAGGCAGAGGCCATGGCAGACAGGAGAGTAGTCAGGACCAGGCAAGGATTGTGGCAGGTTAGAAAGTAGTCAGGTCTGGGCAGAGGTCATAGCAGGCAGTAGACAAGAGAGTAGTTAGGTTCAGGCAGAGGTCATGGCTAGCAGGAGATAAGTCGGGTCCAGACAGGGGTTGTGACAGGCAGCAGGCAGGAGGGTAGTCAGGTCCAGGCAGAGGTCATGGCAGGCAGGAGATTAGTCAGGTCCAGGCAGGGGTCGTGGCAAGCAGCAGACAGAAGAGTAGTTAGGTTCAGGCAGGGGTTATGTTAGGCAGCAGGTAGAAAAGTAATCAGGACCAGGCAGGGGTTGTGACGAGTAACAGAAAAGTAAGGTCCAAGTAGAGGTCATGGCAGGCAGGAGAGTAGTCAGGACCAGGCAAGGGTTGTGGCAGGTTAGAAAGTAGTCAGGTCTGGGCAGAGGTCATAGCAGGCAGTAGACAAAAGAGTAGTTAGGTTCAGGCAGAGGTCATGGCTAGCAGGAGATAAGTCGGGTCCAGACAGGGGTTGTGACAGGCAGCAGGCAGGAGGGTAGTCAGGTCCAGGCAGAGGTCATGGCAGGCAGGAGATTAGTCAGGTCCAGGCAGGGGTCGTGGCAAGCAGCAGACAGAAGAGTAGTTGGGTTCAGGCAGGGGTTATGTTAGGCAGCAGGTAGAAAAGTAATCAGGACCAGGCAGGGGTTGTGACGAGTAACAGAAAAGTAAGGTCCAAGTAGAGGTCATGGCAGGCAGGAGATTAGTCAGGTCCAGGCAGAGGTCATGGCAGACAGCAGGTAGAAGAGTAGTCTTCTGACATCAGAGGGTCCAAAATAAATATAAAAATTTAAAATAAAAATGTAAGCAGGTTAAACTTTAAAAGTAACCCCCTGGTGATCCCGCCATGAAAATTTGTGTTCATGTATTTCCTGTTATAGGGTGACAACGTTCTGCCCCCATCTCCCAATTGTGTTCCTGTGTTGTCACCCAGACTACAAGAGGCCTTTTCAACACACATTAGACAGACATGGTCCGCTGTTGTCACCTTCAGGAAACCGGCCCTGAGAAATGCCGTGTTGCCATCACTGGCGTGCATATAGACAGGAAGTGGCTGCAATTAGCCTGCAGGAGATCAGCATCACTGATGTACAACAGACTGTGAGAAAAGGGTGGAAAAAGGATTAGATATAAATCTAAAAATCACAATTGTTTATGGCACACAGAGCAAATGAAATGCAGCATACATCTACTCTCAATGTCAGATGCAGATAACTCTGGGTGGAGGTTGCTGAACCTTTTGTTGTATCTTTGTGTTGTATTATATAGATTATTATTACATTGTTACTCTACTTTGTTACTGAGGGTAATAATGGATGCCGGCAGAGCTATGGAATTCAGGTTGGGTTAGACTGACACTTGAAGTGATGGGCAGAGACAGTGAGGAGACGGAGCGCTCACATGCACGGGGCCCCGGGGACGGCAACGCTGCGCACACTGCAGCAACTGGTGTGTCAATAAATCTGTCTGCTCATTGTGCATCATTATCACCGCTCCTCCTGCATGTCCCTGGGACCCCCGTGAGTCAGGCCCGGGCTGCTCTCTGTAGGACCGCCGGGACGTCAAAGCCTCAAAACCTGAAGCTGCGGAAATTCCTGCAGAGGCTCCCCAGGGCCCCCCAGATCAGATGCGGAGTTTGTGCCGGACCCGGAGAGTTTCCATAGAAACCGCAACATCCGCGGAACAATTAGGCTGAAATGCTGAGGTCCATTCCTCAGGACACGGGCGGGAGAAGACGTCGGAGGAAAAAGACGATAAAGTCCAGCGTTTCACATCGCCGAACAAGATGCTATTATGTCTTCTTATGAATTATTGAAGGTTTTAAGAGCTCCTTTCAAAGGGCGAGACGCATAATGGTCAGAAAACAATATCTGGCTTACTAGAAGAGGGAAAGTCAGGATCCCCTCTGGGGCCACTCCATGAGACACCAGACTTACTGCTAATTAGCTGCTTGGGTTCCGTATCTTTCAGGAATTAAAGTGTACATCTGTTTTAAAAATGCAAACTATTAGCTTTAGAGGGGGGGGGCTGAAATAATAACCTATGGCCAACTTCCATTGTACCTTCCCTTCCTCCAAGGCAGGCAGCAAATTGGCAATCTCGTATGGACTGTGTGTGGGGTCTGGGTGGAACCACCAAATCACTGGATGGACCTGATGCATACAGTGAAAGGGGTCTGAGTAGGACCACCAGTTACGTGGTGAACCTGAGGCATACTGTGGTTGGGGTCTGAGTGGGACCACCAGTCAAACCCGAGGCAGACTGTGTTTAGGGTGTGGGTGGGACAACCAGTCAAACCAGAGGCAGACTGTGGTTGAGGTCTGGATGGGACCATTGGTCGAACCTGAGGCATACTGCGGTTGGGGTGCAGGTGGGACCACTGGTAAAATCTGAGGCTTTTTTGTGGTTGGGGTCTGAGTGGAACCATTGGTCAAACCTGAAGCAGACTGTGGTTGGGGGTCTAAGTGAGACTACCAGTCGAACCTGAGGCAGAGCGTTGTTGGGGTCTGGGTGGGACCACCGGTTGAACCTGAGGCATATTGTGGTTAGAGTCTGAGTGGGACCACTGATCAAACCTGAGGCAGACTGTGGTTGTGCTCTAAGTGGAACCACCCGTCAAACCTGAGGCATATCGTGGTTGGGGTCTTAGTGGTACCACCGGTCAAATTTGAGGTAGACTGTGGTTGGGGTCTGGGTGGGACAACCAGTCAAATCTGAGGCAAACTGTGGTTGGGGTTTGGGTGGGACCTCTGGTCAAGTCTGAGGCAGACTGTGGTTGGGGTCTGGGTGGGACCACCGGTTGCTTGGTGGACCTGATTCATACTGTGGGTGAGGTAGGACCACTGGTGACTGGGCAGACCTGATGCATACTACTGTATGGGTGGGGTCAACTGCGTTTTGGGGACCAGAACTAAAACACTGGGATAGATAGATTGATTATGACTTCTCCGTTGTCCAAAACCTGGAGTTTGGAGAGCCCGGAAAATTGTTTGTCTTTAAGTTTCCATCAGCTGCAAAAAAACACCTAAAGGACACCTGTCTATAGACAAGGACAGATCCATTATAGTACAAGTCACAACTAAGCCAAACTAGGTGGAACAACAACAGGCTGAACAGTCACCATCAAGTCAACTCATCATTGGTCCAAATTCAACCATCAGACAACAACTAACCAGCTGCGTTGAACCCGTCATCATGTGACCTGTGTTGTAAGTTATTCAAAGGTGAACAAAGTGTCTCTGGACAAAATGCTTTTCAATTCAAAATCACTAAAGGCTTAGTGAACCGCTTGTCATTAATAAATAAATTACTAGTCAATTGTAATCATCTGCAGATCAATCGCTAGCTAACCTTTGACCAATAATCCGAAATCTACTGACTAATCAATTCTTAAGAAAAGTTCTATCGCTCATCTTGCCAATCACTAATCAGGCACTTAGAAATGCTGAACAAATCAGTGAGACCAATGAACCATTTATCAATGAAGGTTCAGAAATGATTAACCAGTTATTAACAAGGGTCATGCAGAGCTCAATAACGCAACTGCCTTTCCGTCGGCCAGGTCTGGTCCAAACCTTGGAGCAAGCTCCCAGTGTGGCAAGCTCCAGATGTAAGTAAGGCCAATGAGGACCACTGCTTAGGCCAGGGCTACCATTAGAAATCATGGCCACCGTACAGCCTGACAGGGACCCCCAAAAAAACACACAGGGCAAAATAATCTACCCAATATCCAACATCACAGGACAAAATGAATTGCAAAGTATCCAACCATGGTGGACGGTCGTGTTATGAGGTTGGTGATGAGGCACCAGGCTTTACTTTGGAAAATTGACAGAATGGTGCAGAGGCAGCGGAACGAGGGGTGGAACTAGAGATGGATGGACAGGCTGGCCATAAATGCTATGAGAACAGACTGACCCTGATTGGCTATGGGGACAAGATAGCCATCTATGGCTGTAGGGACTGGCTGACAAGGAATGGCTATGGGAGCAGGCTGGGCTGGCCATGAATGGCTATGGGGACAGGTTGGCCAGGAATGGCTGTGGGGACATGCTGGGCATGACTGGCTATGGGGATGGGTTGGCCAGGAATGGCTGTGGGGATGGGTTGGCCAGGAATGGCTGTGGGGATGGGTTGACCAGTAATAGGTATGGGGACAGGCTGGCCAGGAATAGATATGTACATAAAAAAGGGGAATGTGGGACTTTAAATGAGGCAATTGACTTGTGGAGGTGGAGTATATAATAATAATTTTTTATTTTTAACAATAGTAAAAAAGTATTTTCATATGTATACATGCACAATGGCATAAACATAATGGATTTGATAAATATAATACAAGGTGTTTCATATTGGCAGGCATTAGTACATCATATGCAAAAGAGCTGCTATAAGATAGGTACACATACACATTGATAATTGCAGAGTACTCAATGAATCTTAGATGTATAAAAAGTATATATTGGCCAGTGAATAAGTAATGAGCTCGACTTGTCTGAGCACCCCATGGAAACTCGACGCGTTTCATGGCTATACGCCATTCATCAGGAGTTGGGTACAATAGTAAACTGTAAATATAAATAAATATGTAATATTAGTAAATATGTTCTACCCCTTTAAAGGGAGAAAAGACCTCATGGGGAGAAAGATCTGTACTCACAGGTCGGCTATAGCACTGTGCTTGGCTGGCATCGAGGAGGATGGGACCCCAAATGGTTGTCTGTTCCGGAGCTGAGGCCAGGAACCCCACCCCAGCCAAGAAAACCTCCACATAGCATGCCTGATTGCTGGAACACATTCCACACGTGTGGGGATGATTACAAGTATAGTGTTCTGAAAGAAAATGTATGAAAATAAGAAAAATATGTGTAAAAACAGTGAAAAAAGTGAGAAAATGTAAAAAGTGAAAAAACATGATGAGTGTTTGAGAGAAATAAAAAAATTGTTATGTGTGTATTATAATGAGTGTTGTGTATGTATAAAATACACACATACACCATAGTGAGTGGGCATGTTGCATGAGTCAAAAGAAAAAAAGGAAAAAAAGAAAAAAAGGGGAAAGGGCTCAAAAGACTATGGGGTTGATTTACTAAAGGCAAAAAGACTGTGTACTTTGCAAAGTGCTATTGCACATGGCAAGAGCAGTTGCTCCAGAGTTTAGTAAATGAGCAGAAGCTCTGCTGACTTTCATCAACCAATCATGTGCAGGCAAAAATGCTGTATTTTTTATTTTCCTTGCATGTGATTGGGTATTCTTTGCAAAGTGAAGCTGTACCTCATTTACTAAGCTCTGGAGTAACTGCACTTGCAGAGTGGGACACGTGGAACACCTGTTATTGTAGCTGTAACACTCGTATGGATGTGGATGGATACTCACACTGTGTAGTGTGAGTATCTGAGTGTTGTCTGAGTAGTGTGTGTGGATCATTAGTACTTGTGTATTGCGAGTGCACGTAGGTCTGTGAGTACCTGTGTATTGTCTTGTTGTGTACCTGTGTATTGTCTTGTTGTGTACCTGTGTATTGTCTTGAGTATTAGTGCCAGGAAGCTAGCTGTTAGGTAATTTGGACAGGGTAAAATCCCCAAATCCTCACTAAATTTAATAGGTACGATGCCCGGCGGGTGTGGAGAGGCGACTCTTTGTACATCTTGCCGCATGTATGCATTTCTTGATCATCCGATCGAGGGTGAATACTGCTGTGCAAAATGTAAGCACATTGTTTCTCTGGAAGCCCAGGTTCTGAATCTGGGGAAGCAACTGTCAGCACTGAGAAGTCCCTTCATACTAAAGGTGAGCCAGGAACGTACACGGCAGGTGCCGGCAGGGGCCAGCACAGAGGTGGGTGGAGACAAAGAGGTGCAGGCACTAGCAAAGAGTAGATGGGTGACAGTCAGGAGGGGTAGAGGGGGAAGTGCCAGAGAGGCCGATCCAGGACTGGAGCATCCCAATAAGTACGCTCCATTGAGTGACATTGGTGAAACTAGTCAGGGACCAGCACTGCTGGAGATGAGGGACTCTCCTAGCTGCCAGGGGAAGAACTCCTCCAGTGAGAGTGGGGGGGCAGCAAAGGGAAAGGAAAGACAGATTCTGGTGGAAGGGGACTCAATTCTTAGAAGGACAGAGAGGGCAATCTGTAACCAAGACCTGAAGCGCCGAACAGTATGTTGTCTACCGGGCGCTCGGGTTCAGCACATCACAGATCTTGTGGACAGATTACTGGGAGGGGCTGGAGAAGACCCGGCTGTCATGGTGCACGTTGGCACCAATGACAAAGTCAGAGGCAGATGGAGTGTCCTAAAGAACGATTTTAGGGACTTAGGTGCTAAATTGAGGAAAAGGACCTCCAAGGTAGTGTTCTCAGGAATACTACCGGTACATCGAGCCACACCAGAAAGGCAGAGGGAGATTAGGGAAGTAAACAAGTGGCTGAAGAGCTGGTGTAATAAGGAGGGGTTTGGGTTCCTGGAGGACTGGGCCGACTTCTCAGTTGGTAACCGGTACTATAGAAGGGACGGACTGCACCTAAATGAGGAGGGTGCAGATCTGCTGGGAATGAAGATGGCCAAAAAGTTAGAGGGGTTTTTAAACTAGGCGATGGGGGGGAGGGTCCAGAGACAGTGATAGCCAGCGCGGAAGATATTCCAGAGGGTAGTATTGGGGGCATTAGTGGTAGGTTAACCAAAGCACAAAAACACAAGGTGAGTATAGTAGCAAGTCCTAGTTGCAATCTTGAAACACCCAATACGAGGACAATATGCGACTGGTCTAAACTATGTGGCATGTTCACCAATGCCAGGAGCCTGGCGGACAAGATGGGTGAACTAGAGATACTGTTGTACGAGGAGGATTTGGATTTTGTGGGAATTTCAGAGACCTGGTTCAACAGCTCTCATGATTGGCTGGCAAACATTCAAGGGTATACCCTATACCGCAAGGACAGAGAGGGTAAAAAAGGGGGAGGGGTATGCCTATATATCAAGAATAATGTACAAGTGAATGTGAGAGATGACATCACTGAGGGGGCTAGGGAGGAGGTGGAATCCTTATGGGTAGAGCTCCAAAGGGATGAAGCTAAGGGGAAAATAATACTGGGAGTATGCTATAGGCCCCTAACCTGAGGGAGGAAGTGGAGACGGATCTCCTATCGCAAATTGGATTAGCAGCAAGGATGGGAAGTGTTATCATAATGGGGGATTTTAATTATCCAGACATAGACTGGGCGGAGGGAACTGCGCATTAATTTAAGGCTCGCCAGTTCCTTAGTGTCTTGCAGGACAATTTTATGGGTCAGATGGTAGACGCACCAACTAGAAATAATACATTACTGGATCTACTGATTACCAACAATACAGACCTGATAACAGATGTGGAAATACGGGGCAATTTAGGTAACAGCGATCACAGGTCAATTAGTTTCAGTATAAATCACACAAATAGGAAACATGAAGGGAACACAAAGACAACTGAATTTCAAAAGAGCCAACTTCCCTAAACTACAAACCTTGCTAAAAGGCATAAATTGGGATAAAAATATTAGGAACAAAGAATACGGAGGAGAGATGGGTTTGTTTTAAGAGCATATTAAATAAGGGCATTAGCCAATGTATCCCATTGGGTAATAAATTTAAAAGAGCGAACAAAAATCCTGGATGGCTTAACTCCAATGTAAAAATGCATATAAAAGCAAAGGAAAAGGCCTTCAAAAAATACAAGGTTGAGGGATCATCCTCAGCATTCAGACTTTATAAAGAATGCAATAAGAAATGTAAGGGTGCAATAAGGACAGCTAAGATAGAACATGAAAGACACATAGCGGAGGAGAGCAAAAAAAATCCCAAGAAATCTTTAAGTATGTAACCAGTAAAAAAGGGAGGACAGACCATATTGGCCCCATAAAGAATGAGGAAGGACATCTGGTTACAAAGGATGGGGAGATGGCAAAGGTATTGAATTTATTCTTCTCCTCAGTCTCACGAGTGAATCGGGGGGCTTCAGTAACCAAAAACTGCAGTGTTTATCCTCAGGACACAACACAGGAAGCCCCTCCATGGTTAACAGAGGACGGAATTAAAATTAGACTTGAGAAACTTAACATTAATAAATCACCGGGACCAGATGGCTTGCATCCGAGGGTACTTAGGGGAACTCAGTCAGGTGATTGCCAGACCGTTGTTCCTAATTTTTACAGACCAGTCTATTGACTGGAATGGTACCAGCTGATTGGAGAAAAGCCAATGTAGCACCATATTTAAAAGGGGCCCAAAAAACATCCCTGGGAATTACAGACCAGTTAGCCTAACATCAATAGTATGTAAACTCTTGGAGGGGATGATAAGGGACTATATACAAGATTTTAGTAATAAGAATGATATCATTAGCAGTAATCAGCATGGATTCATGAAGAATCGTTCTTGCCAAACCAATCTATTAACCTTCTATGAGGAGGTGAGTTGCCATCTAGATAAAGGGAGGCCCGTAGACGTGGTGTATCTGGATTTTGCAAAAGCATTTGACACAGTTCCCCATAAACGTTTACTGTACAAGATAAGGTCCATTGGCATGGACCATAGGGTGAGTACATGGATTGAAAACTGGCTACAAGGGCGTGTTCAGAGGGTGGTGATAAATGGGGAGTACTCAGAATGGTCAGGGGTGGGTAGTGGGGTCCTCCAGGGTTCTGTGCTGGGACCAATCCTATTTAATTTGTTCATAAACGATCTGGAGGATGGGATAAACAGTTCAATCTCTGTATTTGCAGACGATACTAAGCTAAGCAGGGCAATAACTTCTCCCGCAGGATGTGGAAACCTTGCAAAAAGACCTGAACAAATTAATGGGGTGGGCGACTACATGGCAAATGGAGGTTCAATGTAGAAGAATGTAAAATAATGCATTTGGGTGGCAAAAATATGAATGCAATCTATACACTGGGGGGAGAACCTCTGGGGGAATCTAGGATGGAAAAGGACCTGGGGGTCCTACTGGATGATAGGCTCAGCAATGGCATGCAATGCCAAGCTGCTGCTAATAAAGCAAACAGAATATTGGCATTAAAAGGGATCAACTCCAGAGATAAAACGATAATTCTCCCGCTCTACAAGACTCTGGTCCGGCCGCACCTGGAGTATGCGGTCCAGTTCTGGGCACCAGTCCTCAGGAAGGACGTACTGGAAATGGAGCGAGTACAAAGAAGGACAACAAAGCTAATAAAGGGTCTGGAGGATCTTAGTTATGAGGAAAGGTTGTGAGCTCTGAACTTATTCTCTCTGGAGAGGAGACGCTTGAGAGGGGATATGATTTCAATTTACAAATACCGGACTGGTGACCCCACAATATATAAATACCGGACTGGTGACCCCACAATATATAAATACCGGACTGGTGACCCCACAATATACAAATACCGGACTGGTGACCCCACAATATACAAATACCGGACTGGTGACCCCACAATAGGGATAAAACTTTTTCGCAGAAGAGAGTTTAATAAGACTCGTGGCCACTCATTACAATTAGAAGAAAAGAGGTTTAACCTTAAACTACGTAGAGGGTTCTTTACTGTAAGAGCGGCAAGGATGTGGAATTCCCTTCCACAGGCGGTGGTCTCAGCGGGGAGCATTGATAGCTTCAAGAAACTATTAGATAATCACCTGAATGACCGCAACATACAGGGATATGTAATGTAATACTGACATATAATCACACACATAGGTTGGACTTGATGGACTTTTTTCAACCTCACCTACTATGTAACTATGTAACTATGATGTAACAACCCCTGCCGCTGACTAATCTTATTCTGTGCGTCCTACATGTGTGCAGAGCACCTGTCTCTGACACTTATTATCCACCTTCAATATTCTCCTAGACAAATATCTACACTTTCCATTTAGATTTAGAGTATATCCTCCCAACTTTTCTCAGGCGCTCCCCTTGGCAGCAAATTCGTTTTTAATATAGTCTCTTGTATGCCCTCTGCAGTCATAGATACGGTGTAGTCCAATCTGCCTTCAGCTGGGGTGCCCTTTGCCGGGCCTCGCCCCGGGGGGTCTGGTCTTCAGATCTTTATTGTTGCTACAGGCTCACATCATTCCCTGAAGAAGCCAATGTTTTGGCGAAACATGAAGGAATTGAGCTTCTGTTCTGAAGGCCCTCTTCACCAGGCCTACTCCATTGTATCGACTCTGCATCAATTCATATGTGAACTGCACCTACTATTTTAATTGATCTGTTTTTTTGTATGTGTTACATTTTGCTAATAAAGTATTTTTGTAATTTTATCTGTAATATCTTCTCCCTCATTTCTCTGGCACCGCTATAATCCCCATTTACTCCCCAAATTCTCAAATTGCACTTTCACTTTCCAAGGTGCACAGTCTATTGGCCTTTAGTAAATCAACCCCTATGTTTCTCTACTGGGCCTCTGTTGTTCTATATGACTCCATTCACTCTGAGGCTGACTTGGATCGGGGATGGGGGGCGCCCTTTTCTTGTCTTGATTCCGGAGCTGCGATGCGCAGCAGTGCTTCCCTCCTGAGTCTCCTTTGAGAGATTGGTGGGGTCCTCCTGCGCATCGGCTTCATGTTACGACCTGTTTGTGGCGTCTTTTAACGCCACAATACGGGGACGTCTTTGGTCCATCTCAGGTCGAAGATGGGGTTTGGCGTGGCTCCACTTTGGCGCCTGTGCCAGTGGTGGATTTCACTGCCAACTCCTACTCTCATTCGATGGCGTGAATGACGTTGGTCGGGGACCCGCCCCACACCTGGATTACTTAAGTAGGTGAGCTGATTGCCTTACCATCTCACTGTGTGTTTGACACCAGGGAGGTAACACACATGGCCCATTCACTGGATACACATGGAAGTTATGTACATTTTCACCTTTTTTCAGCCCTTTCCCCTTTTTTTCTTTTTTTCCTTTTTTTCTTTTTTTTCTTTTGACTCATGTAACATTCCCACTCACTATGGTGTATGTGTGTATTTTATACATACACAACACTCATTATAATACACACATATCATTTTTCCTCTCTCTCAAACACTCATCATGTTTTTTCACTGTTTTTACACATATTTTTCTTATTTTCATACATTTTCTTTCAGAACACTATACTTGTAATCATCCCCACACATGTGGAATGTGTTGCAGCAATCAGGCATGCTATATGGAGGTTTTCTTGGCTGGGGTGGGGTTCCTGGCCTCAGCTCCGGAACAGACAACCATTTGGGGGTCCCATCCTCCTCGATGCCAGCCAAGCACAGTGCTATAGCCGACCTGTGAGTACAGATCTCTTTCTCCCCATGAGGTCTTTTCTCCCTTTAAAGGGGTAGAACATTTTTACTAATATTACATATTTATTTATATTTACAGTTTACTTCTGTACCCAACTCCTGATGAATGGCATATAGCCATGAAACGCGTCGAGTTTCCATGGGGTGGTCAGACAAGTCGAGCTCATTACTTATTCACTGGCCCATATATACTTTTTATACATCTAAGATTCATTGAGTACTCTGCAATTATCAATGTGTATGTGTACCTATCTTATAGCAGCTCTTTTGCATATGATGTACTAATGTCTGCTAATATGAAACACCTTGTATTATATTTATCAACATTTACTATCTTTTATGTGCTGCCTAGCTAATGTATATGTATCCATTATGTTTGTGCCATTGTACATGTATTCGTATGAAAATACTTTTTTACTATTGTTACAAATAAATAAATAAATAAATAATGATTACTATATACTCCACCTCCACAAGTCAATTGTCTCATTTAAAGTCCCACATTCCCCCTTTTTATGTACTTGAACCCAGAATGGAGGCACAAACATTGTGCCTCATTTAAAGTCCCAAATCCCCCCCCCCCCCCTCATTGGAATAGATATGGGCACAGGCTGGCCTTGAATGGTTATGGGGACAGGCTGGCCTTGAATGGTTATGGGGACAGGCTGGCCTTGAATGGTTATGGGGACAGGCTGGCCTTGAATGGTTATGGGGACAGGCTGGCCTTGAATGGTTATGGGGACAGGCTGGCCTTGAATGGTTATGGGGACAGGCTGGCCTTGAATGGTTATGGGGACAGGCTGGCCAGGAATGGTTATGGGGACAGGCTGGCCATGAATGGTTATGGGGACAGGCTGGCCATGAATGGTTATGGGGACAGGCTGGCCATGAATGGTTATGGGGACAGGCTGGCCTTGAATGGTTATGGGGACAGGCTGGCCTTGAATGGTTATGGGGACAGGCTGGCCAGGAATGGTTATGGGGACAGGCTGGCCATGAATGGTTATGGGGACAGGCTGGCCATGAATGGTTATGGGGACAGGCTGGCTTTGAATGGTTATGGGGACAGGCTGGCCAGGAATGGTTATGGGGACAGGCTGGCCATGAATGGTTATGGGGACAGGCTGGCCATGAATGGTTATGGGGACAGGCTGGCCTTGAATGGTTATGGGGACAGGCTGGCCTTGAATGGTTATGGGGACAGGCTGGCCATAAATGGTTATGGGGACAGGCTGGCCATGAATGGTTATGGGGACAGGCTGGCCAGGAATGGTTATGGGGACAGGCTGGCCATGAATGGTTATGGGGACAGGCTGGCCATGAATGGTTATGGGGACAGGCTGGCCATGAATGGTTATGGGGACAGGCTGGCCTTGAATGGTTATGGGGACAGGCTGGCCAGGAATGGTTATGGGGACAGGCTGGCCTTGAATGGTTATGGGGACAGGCTGGCCATAAATGGTTATGGGGACAGGCTGGCCATGAATGGTTATGGGGACAGGCTGGCCAGGAATGGTTATGGGGACAGGCTGGCCTTGAATGGTTATGGGGACAGGCTGGCCATGAATGGTTATGGGGACAGGCTGGCCAGGAATGGTTATGGGGACAGGCTGTCCTTGAATGAGTCACATTGTAGTTGGCAATTTGGCCTTACATAAGTGTTGCATGCATGTGTATATACAGTGGGGAGAACAAGTATTTGATACACTACTGATTTGGCAGGTTGGTACTTACAAAGCATGTAGAGGTCTGTAATTTTTATCATAGGTTCTTTTCAATTGTGAGAGACGGAATTTTATTTACAGTTTACTTCTGTACCCAACTCCTGATGAATGGCGTATAGCCATGAAACGCGTCGAGTTTCCATGGGGTGGTCAGACAAGTCGAGCTCATTACTTATTCACTGGCCCATATATACTTTTTATACATCTAAGATCCATTGAGTACTATGCAATTATCAATGTGTATGTGTACCTATCTTATAGCAGCTCTTTTGCATATGATGTACTAATGCCTGCCAATATGAAACACCTTGTATTATATTTATCAACATTTACTATCTTTTATGTGCTGCCTAGCTAATGTATATGTATCCATTATGTTTATGCCATTGTGCATGTATACATATGAAAATACTTTTTTACTATTGTTACAAATAAAAAGTGATTATTATACACTCCACCTCCACAAGTCAATTGCCTCATTTAAAGTCCCACATTCCCCTTTTTTATGTACTTGAACCCAGGATGGAGGCACAAACATTCTGCCTCATTTAAAGTCCCAAATCCCCCCCTCTTAGGAAAAGATATGGACACAGGCTGGCCTTGAATGGTTATGGGGACAGGCTGGCCATGAATGGTTATGGGGACATTCTGGCCATGAATGGTTACGGGGACAGGCTGGCCAGGAATGGTTACGGGGACAGGCTGGCCAGGAATGGTTACGGGGACAGGCTGGCCATGAATGGTTACGCGGACAGGCTGGCCTTGAATGGTTATGGGGACAGGCTGGCCAGGAATGGTTATGGGGACAGGCTGGCCAGGAATGGTTATGGGGACAGGCTGGCCAGGAATGGTTATGGGGACAGGCTGGCCAGGAATGGTTATGGGGACAGGCTGGCCTTGAATGAGTCACATTGTAGTTGGCAATTTGGCCTTACATAAGTGTTGTATGTATGTGTATATACAGAGGGGAGAACAAGTATTTGATACACTACTGATTTTGGAGGTTTTCCTACTTACAAAGCATGTAGAGGTCTGTAATTTTTATCATAGGTTCTCTTCAATTGTGAGAGATGGAATTTAAAACAAAAATCCAGAAAATCACATTCTATGATTTTTAAATAATTAATTAGCATTTTACTGCATGACATAAGTATTTGATCACCTACCAACCAGTAAGAATTCCGGCTCTCACAGACCTCTTATTTTCTTCTTTAAGAAGCCCCCCTGTTCTCCACTCATTACCTGTATTAACTGCACCTGTTTGAACTCGTTACCTGTATAAAAGACACCTGTCCACACTCAATCAAATGAACTCCAACCTCTCCACAACGGCCAAGACCAGAGAGCTGTGTAAGGACATCAGAGATAACATTGTAGACCTGCACAAGGCTGGGATGGGCTACAGGACAATAGGGAAGCACCTTGGTGAGAAGGCAACGACTGTTGGCACAATTATTAGAAAATGGAAGAAGATCAGGATGATGGTCAATCTCCCTCGGTCTGGAGCTCCATGCATAATCTCACCTTGTGGGGCATCAATGATCATGAGGAAGGTGAGGGACCAGCCCAGAACTATATACATTACACACCTGACCCCTGCACAATGTACATTACACTCCTGACCCCTACACTGTGTACACCTGACACTACACCTACGTTACATACTTCTGATTCATGCACTTTGTACGTATTAAGCCCCTCCCACCATTGGCGCAATTTTGCTACATCAGCTATAGAGTCCTATGCATGTTGCTTTTTGCCCTGTCTCCTACTCCCCGTGCATTCTAAGGAAATCAGATTTTCCAGGTGCGCTCATTCCTGCAATCTACATGTAGCACTACTCCCATAGGAGCCGCAGGAATTACTTTTCCAGGTCTTCGCAACTTCAGCCCCGCAGCCAGGCACACAACAGGCTCATTCACTCTTCCCCAAAAAACAGTCTAGGGGATGTTGTTTTTATTTTTGCAGAACTTGGATAGGAATGAAGGAAGTGGTGGGAATGGGATACTCCAAGATAAGGCCTATGTACACTTAATTTACTTGTCTGCTTTGAGTAGTAGTAGAACCCGTAGAGCAAAGTCCATTCAGTGGACAATATCTGGACAGGGCTCTTCAGGGCACCAGCCAGTGTCCCCTTAAACAGACCCACCGCTGACGAACACTAGGCACCAGAGGGGTAGTTAGAGCACAAAGTCCCCAAGATCCAGCAATGTCTGTACCCACAAGGCCCAAGGACAGATGAATGCCTCCTTCCAATCTTCTAAGCGATGCCCTCCAGTCATTCAGACAGATTTGTGGCAGACAGCTCCCCTCAGTCAGCTTCTACTAAACACCAGGGTCTCGGCTTTCCTCCCCTCCTGAGGCCTTCACATGGCAGTATGTGTCTGAGAGGGCAGCATTATCCCCCCCAAATGGTGCCGCTATGGGGGTGCGGACCACACCCGGGTGACACCCACCAGAGGGGACAAGGGGTGGGCTGCCCTGGGCAATGTGGTATCATGTGAGGTGGGGGGCACCATGAGGAGATTGGGGGGGGGGTGGCATTTGTTTTAGTAGAGGGAATTTGAAGGGCGGCAGGGGGAAAGAATTGTTCTAGGAGGGGAAATTTGTGTGGGGGGGGGGTTCTAGGAGTAGAGATTTAGAGGGACCTGTGTTGGGAGGGAGAATAGGGGTAGAAAATTTGTGCTGGGGGGGGGGATTGAGGGGTTTTGGGTGGAATTGTGCTAGGAGGGGACATTTCTTTGGGGGGGGTTGCACTAGTAGGGATGATTAGGGGGTATTTGTGCTAGAAGGGACATATTTTGTGGGGGGGATGTGCGCTAGGAGTGGGAATGGGGGGGGATTTGTGCTGGGAGAAGAAGATTTGGAGTGGGGTGAGTGGATGTGTACTTGGAGGGGACATTTTAGGGGTAGAGGATTTGTGCTTGGAGAGGTGTTTTTTTTGGGGGGGGCAAAGATTTGTACTAGGAGGGGGGGATTTTAGCAGGGGGTGGATTTGTCCTGGGAGGAGGGGGATTTATGCATAGGGGATAATCAAGCAGATTAATGCCAGGTGTTGAGCCCTTGGTGGATTTTCAATGACACACAATGCTCATTTTGGGGGCATAGTTTGGCATGTTCACCCTGGACTCTAGATGACCTTGTCCCAGCACTGGGTGACACCATCAAGTAGGAAGGAATATCTGACCATGATGGTGTCACCCCCACCTGTGACATCACATGGATCAGCATGCCAACACCAACCTGCAGGGCACTGTGGCCAGCTAGACAGGGAAGAGCCCGATTGGGGAGGGGGGGGGACGTGATGTAGGGTTGCCACCTCATCTCTTTAAACCCAAACACACGTGAATTACACAGGCTCTGAGGCATACATTAATGTAGATAAGGCACCAAGTGAGTTTAATTACCACCTTAATCAGCCACAGAACCTGTGTAATTCATATGTTTTTGGGTTTAAAGGAATGAGGTGGCAACCCTAGCGTGGTGGCACCAGGTGACACCAACCCTAGTGATGCTACTGTCCCCCTCAGGCTGGGCTCCCCCATTTTGAGACAAGACCCAGAGCTCAGGGTGTTCACTGAATGAATACAGTTTCCCAGCATGCCTGGGGGTACGTGAACCAAGGGCGGGGGGGGGGGGGGGGGTTCGCCACCCAGAGCCAGCACCACCAGCGGCATCGGGAGAACGTTGTCTGACAATTGCTGACTACCCGGCACGACCCAGTGACATAGAAGTCCCACCTCCGGCTCCTATGATGGACGTCACACTGGTCCAATACCGGGAGGTGAGGCGTCCATCATAGGAACTGCCGGTCCAGGAGGCAGGACTTAGTGGACACTGCAGCAGAAGATCCCCGCTCTGTGTAAATCAGTGGGTAGCGGCTCTCCTCTCCCCATGGCTGCGCTGATGGGCAATGGCAACTGACGAGGCTGTGCTGATGGACACTGGTGACTAGCAAGGCTGTGCTGATGAGCACTGGTGACTGGCAAGGCTGCGCTGATGGGCACAGGTAAGGCTGAGCTGATGGGCACTGATCAGGCTGTATTGATGGGGACTGATCAGGCTGTATTGATGGGCACTGATCAGGCTGTATTGATGGGCACAGGTAAAGCTGCACTGATCAGGCTGCATTGATGGGCACAGGTAAAGCTGCACTGATCAGGCTGCATTGATGGGCACAGGTAAAGCTGCACTGATCAGGCTGTATTGATGGGCACAGGTAAGGCTGAGCTGATGGGCACTGATCAGGTTGTATTGATGGGCACAGGTAAAGCTGCACTGATCAGGTTGTACTGATGGGCACAGGTAAAGCTGCACCGATCAGACTGTATTGATGGGCACAGGTAAGGCTGAGCTGATGGGCACTGATCAGGTTGTATTGATGGGCACAGGTAAAGCTGCACTGATCAGGCTGCATTGATGGGCACAGGTAAAGCTGCACCGATCAGACTGTATTGATGGGCACAGGTAAGGCTGAGCTGATGGGCACTGGTGTGTGTGTGTCTGTCATTGCAGCATGCACACATACAATGATATTGCAAATGAACAAAAACCATCACAAACACATACTGACATTACACACACACAGGAACTATGACACCCAAACCATAGAAATGGCTTTCTCAAGACCGGGGTACTTAGGAGATTTCTTTAGACCTGCAGGGGTACTTCAGGTTGAGGAACACTGGTCTAAGCCTCCCGGGGGTCTCACTGGACTGCATTGTGTTGGAGATCTGCCCTCATACAACATAACAACCCCTTCCCCGATCCTGGAGCAATCATACAACCAGATTGTAGCTTGTCTATGTTCCTCACCGGTGGCACATATTGCCGGCTGTGCCTACATCTCCAGTATTGGTCCATTTCTCGGCTATGTTCCTGTTATGTGTTGTGCGTTTCTTCTCCCTGATAGCATCTGTGGTGAGCCTGTTTATGAGTCTTTTTATTGTAGGTTGGCTGCTTCTATCTGTTTCTTGGTGTCTGTCCAAGAACAAGCCCAGGGAGAAGAAGACAATATCTTGGAATCTCTCCCCACCCCGGGACGTATGGCTCTGATATTCATATTATTAAAGATTACACGTGTTTCGCCGTCCTCGCTAAATAAAGCTTTTCCAATGGGGGGTCATTCTGCTGAGAAATTGTACTTGTCAGCCGATCGACGTGTTTGATACGAGACGTCGGAGACATCTCTGCTATTTCTTATCACGGCTTATCGGCGCGATCGGCTTAAAGCAAAACGTGGCGTAAAAAATGGAAATTAAATGTACAACCCCCACCCTGTGCTCCGCGCCGATAGTGCTGCCCCCTACAGATCCCAACTGGAGGACAATAATTAACGTCATCACTTAGATCTCCGAGAAGCTTTAATACGTAATATCAGTGAAGGATTTCAGTGTTTTTACATCCGCAGCCCATTTACACCAATATTGTGTGGTAACCTATCATTATCGTGTGCATTACCACAATACGCAGTGATATGGTGTCATTCATTATAGATGGCACCATAATGCACTTGTGAACTCCAAACTGCAGCCCATGGGCCAGATATGACCCTTGACTTGCCTATATCCGGCCCTTGGGGCACTATTCCTCCCACTGATACCAATAATGGGGCACTATTCCTCCCACTGATACCAATAATGGGACACTATTCCTCCCACTGATACCAATAATGGGACACTATTCCTCCCACTGATACCAATAATGGGACACTATTCCTCCCACTGATACCAATAATGGGACACTATTTCTCCCACTGACACCAATGATGGGGCACTATTTCTCCCACTGACACCAATGATGGGGCACTATTCCTCCCACTGATACCAATAATGGGACACTATTCCTCCCACTGACACCAATGATGGGGCACTATTCCTCCCACTGACACCAATGATGGGGCACTATTCCTCCCACTGACACCAATGATGGGGCACTATTCCTCCCACTGACACCAATGATGGGGCACTATTCCTCCCACTGACACCAATGATGGGACACTATTCCTCCCACTGATACCAATGATGGGGCACTATTCCTCCCACTGATACCAATCATGGGGCACTATTCCTCCCACTGATACCAATGATGGGGCACTATTCCTCCCACTGACACCAATGATGGGGCACTATTCCTCCCACTGACACCAATGATGGGACACTATTCCTCCCACTGATACCAATGATGGGGCACTATTCCTCCCACTGATACCAATGATGGGGCACTATTCCTCCCACTGATACCAATGATGGGGCACTATTCCTCCCACTGATACCAATGATGGGACACTATTCCTCCCACTGACACCAATGATGGGGCACTATTCCTCCCACTGATACCAATGATGGGGCACTATTCCTCCCACTGACACCAATGATGGGGCACTATTCCTCCCACTGATACCAATGATGGGGCACTATTCCTCCCACTGACACCAATGATGGGGCACTATTCCTCCCACTGATACCAATGATGGGACACTATTCCCCCCACTGATACCAATGATGGGACACTATTCCTCCCACTGACACCAATGATGGGGCACTATTCCTCCCACTGACACCAATAATGGGGCACTATTCCTCCCACTGACACCAATAATGGGGCACTATTCCTCCCACTGACACCAATGATAGGGCACTATTCCTGCCACTAACACCAATGATGGGGCACTACTTCTACCACTGACACCAATGATGGGGCACTATTCCTCCCACTGACACCAATGATGGGGCACTATTCCTCCCACTGACACCAATGATGGGGCACTATTCCTCCCACTGATACCAATGATGGGGCACTATTCTTACCACTGATACCAATGATGGGGCACTATTCCTCCCACTGACACCAATGATGGGGCACTATTCTTACCACTGATACCAATGATGGGGCACTATTCCTTGCATTAATGCCAATGATGATGGACCCCTTTCGAATAGTTAAATTCAAGGGTTTGAAGTGAAGTGTACATCATAAAAAGAGGCAATTGTGCTCTTCCAACCCTACTAAACACTGGTGGGAAGAATTGGAATGCCGATGGTAAGCCAGGCATTTGTCTTTTTTGGTGTTCAACATGGGGCCCAACAAATTAGGTCTTCTTATCCAACATCAGAGTGTGGGATGTTATACCCACAAATATTAACACTCATGGGGGGGATAGGGTGACTCCCTATTAATGGCCCTGTGGAGGGAAGGGGCAAATCCCTATTAATGGCTCTTGGAGGAGAGGGGCAACTCCATATTAATGACCATGGAAGGAGGGGGACAACTCCCTATTAATGGCCCTGGGAGGAGAGGGGTAACTCCATATTAATGACCATAGGAGGAGGGGGACAACTCCCTATTAATGGCCCTGGGAGGAGGGGGGCAACTCCATATTAATGATCATGGGAGGAGGGGGAACAACTCCATATTAATTGGCCCTGGGAGGAGAGGGGCAAATCCCTATTAATGGCCCTGGGAGGAGAGGGGTAACTCCATATTAATGACCATGGGAGGAGGGGGAACAACTCCCTATTAATGGCCCTGGGAGGAGAGGTGCAAATCCCTATTAATGGCTCTGGGAAAAGAGGGGTAACTCCATATTAATTGGCCCTGGGAGGAGAGGGGCAACTCAGGAGGAGAGGGACAACTCCATAATAATGGCTCTTGGAGGAGAGAGGAAACCCCATATTAATGGCCCTGGGAGCAGGGGGGCAATTTAGGAGGAGAGAGGGAGCGCCATATTAATGGCCGTAGCCCAACAAGCTTCTAGACGTGTAATGGTCTCACATGGTGTAAGTGTCAAACATTGACCCCTGTAATTCATGTGGAGAAGTGAAAAGAATGCAATTTGCTTATTTTGCAAATCAATTCTCTAATCAAATAAACAAACTTTGTATAGAAAAAAAATATATAAAAAGATCGGAGCTTCGCTTTAGAGCCCCGGTTACCGGGGGGATTTATTTTGGCACATCTTCTTGCCGTCTGCTTGGCATTTCAGCACAAGGCCATCTATAAGGATTCATACATTGAATGATAGGTTCTACCTTCTACCTAATTCCAGATATCAAAACACATTTGAGCGCTCATTGTCCGCAGCCCAGACAGCAGGTATGCCGGGGGAGATAGATGAGTCAGCCTCTGAGATCTGTGAAATTGGCTTGATCAATAAGTTATTATAGAATAAAATAAGCGTCGAGCCGAGGCTCCCCAATGCTGGGCTTGTTACAGATTAAGGTCTTTCTTCTGCGCAGGACACCGAGCAGCAATATGTCCGCACTGTGTTTAATTAGATTCAAACTGTTTTATGCAGATTTCTTCACTAGCGCCGGTCTGATGGAGCCTTGTTTACAACAAACTAAAATATGCTTGTCCTCGTTTTTTTTTTTTTTTTGATCCGATATCATCCAGCTGTTTGTTCCATTTTCAGGGTTCTGGCCGCCTTCAGCTTCCAATGACAAGAAGTAATTCTCTATGAAATTGGCCCAAAGCTCAATAAGACGGGTGTCCTGGCATATGACCAAAGGGTCAACTTTTAGCGAGGGGTGTCCATCCCTGACATGACACATTTCTCACAATCCGCGATGATGTCACCATTGCCCAAAACCTGAATATTTTAATATTTAAATTAAAAATTAATTGAGAAGCAATTT
Source organism: Aquarana catesbeiana (assembly GCF_042186555.1). Taxonomy (NCBI): domain Eukaryota; kingdom Metazoa; phylum Chordata; class Amphibia; order Anura; family Ranidae; genus Aquarana; species Aquarana catesbeiana. Next base: position 3,591,811 of record NC_133330.1, on the reverse strand, counting down.
TGGTTTTAGCGACAGCTATTGGGTTTCCAGAGCACAAGGATGGAGTTTAATGATGGAGTGGAGTTTGGTTGGGTAATTGCCCCCTAAAAACTCTTGTTAGTGTCTCAAAGGAGCCAACTGTTGGATTGTCGGATTGGATGCTGCAATCTCTCAAGATCTCTGACTGCCATCTTGGTGTGGGACCTTATATAATAGGTTACTTGTGTCATTCGGGTGCTCCTGGGTGGTTGGTGAGGGACAGAGACAGAGACCCAGGGGAAAGGTTCCTGACAAGTAGGGTCAGGTCAGGGACAATGCCTGACATGGGAAAACATAGACCAGCAGGGTGGGGCTCTTCACAGCAGCAATATTATACTATCCAATACACCACAAACCACCACCCAACCAGTGGAAGCCACCAATACACCGCAAACCACCACCCAACCAGTGGAAGCCACCAATACACCACAAACCACCCCCCAACCAGTGGAAGCTATCAATACACCGCAAACCACCACCCAACCAGTGGAAGCCACCAATACACCGCAAACCACCACCCAACCAGTGGAAGCCACCAATACACCGCAAACCACCACCCAACCAGTGGAAGCCACCAATACACCGCAAACCACCACCCAACCAGTGGAAGCCACCAATACACCTCAAACCACCACCCAACCAGTGGAAGCCACCAATACACCGCAAACCACCACCCAACAAATGGAAGCCACCAATACACCGCAAACCACCACCCAACCAGTGGAAGCCACCAATACACCGCAAACCACCACCCAACCAGTGGAAGCCACCAATACACCGCAAACCACCACCCAACCAGTGGAAGCCACCAATACACCCCAAACCACCACCCAACCAGTGGAAGCCACCAATACACCGCAAAGCACCACCCAACCAGTGGAAGCTATCAATACACCGCAAACCACTACCCAACCAGTGGAAGCCACCAATACACCGCAAAGCACCACCCAACCAGTGGAAGCCACCAATACACCGCAAACCACCACCCAACCAGTGGAAGCCACCAATACACCGCAAACCACCACCCAACCAGTGGAACCCATCCTCCGGTAATACAAGCCCAAGCCTGGTGAGATTCTAGAAATACCTCCTGCTTTACTGCCAAAAGGCCAACAGTACATAAACTCTTTTTATTCATTGTTGCCAACATATATATATATATATATATATATATATATATATATATATATATATATATATGTACCACATCAAGATCTGTGTGTGGTCCCTTCTTGACTGCGAAGTGTTGAGGTGGGCTGAGCCTTCCCCCCAGATTTCATTAATGCCCCCCCAGGACCAGTGACATTGATAAGGGGCTAAGGAACACTGCTCACTCTCGGTAATGAAGAGTTGGCATGGCTGCACAGTGCCTGTCCCCCATCTGTCACACCACATCATTCATTTCTAGTTGATAAGGGAGACTCTGATGTGTACGGGGGAGATGGAAGCTCATCACTTTGATCTGCAGATGAGTGGAACAGAGAAAATACAAAAGTTACTTTTTATCTCTCTATCTCACCAATGAACAATGTTTATAAACAATGTTACTCTGTATCTCTCTATCTCCCATCTGATCAATGTTTATAAACAATGTTACTTTGTATTTCCCTATCTCCGGTCTGATCAATGTTTATAAACAATGTTACTTTGTATCTCTCTATCTCCTGCCTGATCAATGCCTAGGCCCCGCCTACACCCTTGCATCAAGGTCTATAGGTTTCCCATATTTAGCTGTATCCCCCCGCCCTCCGCGCTCGACTTCCTCCATTCCTACAGATCTTAATACAATTAGAAGGCCCCCCATGCATTTTGGGTCTAGAGCTCCCACCACTTTTCTGGCGACTCCATTTTACTTGTGAGCTGAATTCGGCTCTGCGCACGGCGAGATTCGGCACAGCCACGTGTCTGAAACGCTGCAAGAAAATCTGATAAGATTAAAAAAGAAAAGGCGAAGTACAAACGGCGTCTATAGAAAAACACTTACGAGCGCAAATCTCTCCAGCGCCAGAAAAAGACTCTGAAGTGTTATTTCCTTAATCCCGTTTTGGAGGAATAAAGACTTTTCACGTCTCCTTAGTCCGCGGAATAAATAGAATTCCATTTCCTATGTGCAGAGTCAGATGTGTATATATATATATATATTCAGGCTGCCAAGGAAGCTGAAGCCACCTGATCCTTCACATGGCATATGGCGGGTACAAGGTGTGACATCCCGCAAGAAGTGAAAACTATGCAGCACTGGATCAGCAGAAATGGCGCACTTTGTGTGAGGCTCGCGGCGTGGAACCTGAAATGTCGGGATTCGCATCTGCTGAGAGCGGACTGTCGTCTATCATCAGAGAAAGTTCTAACATTTCTACAGATAATTCTACATGTTATACAAACTCGTCATATTTCCACCATCAAGTCTCATAAATGGATTGCTCGGTGCCCCTTCAATTAGCGATCTGCATACCCGGCAGTGCAATCAACATCCTGGATGAACGAATGTAGCCAAAAGATATTTGTTTGGCAGTTTGGAGAGAATTTTGATTTCATTTTAAAGTAGATGTGACCCCAACAAGATATTTAACACCTTCCTGCCTGGCCTATAGCAGAATGACGGCGGGGGAGGGGCTCCATTGTCCCCACTGGACGTCATATCAGAACAAGCCGAGGGGGCGCGCAGCGCTGCGATCGGCGGTGTGGTGTGTCGCTCAGATTTACCACACCACCAATCTTAAGGCTCTTTACCATGTGATCAGCTGTGTCCAATCAGAACTGATTACAGTGTAAATAGGAAGTGACGGTTATCACCATTCCTCTACTCGTGCTGACAGGGTGTGAGGAGAGGAAAGCCAATGAGTGGCTCCCCTGACAGGGGATCTGCGCTGACAATCAGTGCTCTGCCCACCAGTGAGGCCCACCTGTGCCCACCAGTGGTGCCAATCAGTGCCCAACAGCGCTGCCAATCAGTGCTGCCTTTCAGTATCCATCAGTGATGCCTGTCAGTGCCTCCTCATCAGTGCCGTCCATCAGTGCCCATCAGGACTGCCTATCAGTGCCCATCAGTGCCCATAAAGGCTGCCCATCAGTGCCACCTATCATTGCCCACCAGTGTTGCATATCAGTGCCACTCATCAGTGCTGCATATCAATGCCACCTCATCAGTGCCCATCAGTGCCACCCATCAGTGCATCAACATGTGTGCCTTATCATCAGTGCCCATCAGGGCCACCTTTCAGCGCCAATAAAGGCTGCCCATCAGTGCCACCTATCAGTGCCCGCCACTGCTGCATATCAGTGCCACCCAACAGTGCTGCATATCAGTGCCACCTCATCAATGTCCATCAGTGCTACATATCAGTGCCACCCATCAGTGCATCCTCATCAGTGCCATCCATCAGGGCCGCCTATGAGTGCCCATCAGTGCCATAAAAGCTGCCCATCAGTGCCACCTATCAGTGCCTCAACATGTGTGCCTTATCATCAGTGCCCATCAGGGCCGCCTTTCAGCGCCAATAAAGGCTGCCCATCAGTGCCCATCAGTGCCACCTATCAGTGCCCGCCACTGCTGCATATCAGTGCCACCCAACAGTGCTGCATATCAGTGCCACCTCATCAATGCCCATCAGTGCTACATATCAGTGCCACCCATCAGTGCATCCTCATCAGTGCCATCCATCAGGGCCGCCTATGAGTGCCCATCAGTGCCATAAAAGCTGCCCATCAGTGCCACCTATCAGTGCCCATCAGTGCATCCTCATCAGTGCCGTCCATCAGGGCCGCCTATGAGTGCCCATCAGTGCCATAAAGGCTGCCCATCAGTGCCACCAATCAGTGCCTGCCAGTGCTACATATCAGTGCCACCCATCAGGGCTGCATATCAGTGCCACCTCATCAGTGCCCATCAGTGCCTCAACATATGTGCCTCATCATCAGTGCCCATCAGGGTCACCTATCAGAGCCAATAACAGCTGCCCATCAGTGCCACCTCATCAGTGCCCATCAGTGCTGCATATCAGTGCCACCTCATCAATGCCCATCAGTGCTACATATTAATGCCAACCATGAGTGCCTCCTCATCAGTGCCGTCCATCAGGGCTGCCTATCAGTGCCCATAAAGGCTGCCCATCAGTGCCACCTATCAGTGCCACCCATCAGTGCCCGCCAGTGCTGCATATCAATGCCACCTCATCAGTGCAGCCTATCAGTGCCCGTCAGTGCAGCCTCCTCAGTGCACATCAGTGAAGAAAGTAAATTACTTATTTACAACATTTTGTAATGGAAACGAAGAAAAAATTGTTTTTTTTCATTTTAAATTTTCAGACTTTTTTTTTGTTTAGCAAAAAAATAAAAAACTCAGTGGTGATTAAATACCACCAAACAAAAAGCTCTATCTGTCTCAAAAAATGACAAAAATTTAGTTTGGGTAAAGCAAGGCATGACCGCGCAATCGTCATTCGAATTGCAACAGCGCTGAAAGCTGAAAATTGGCCTGGGCAGGAAGGGGGTGAAAGTGCCCAGTAATGAAGGAATTAAACTTTGATTTTTTGATTTTTTTTTTATTGCAACAAGCTTTATTATCATCAGAACATGTCAACCAGACATCTCCTTCACTGCCAGATTTGACACCCTACTGACGCTTTCGCCTTAGTTGGGGAAGGAAGTATATGATGACCCCGGGTGACCTACATGACCATACCGGAGATCAAGTTATTTTTTCATGGCTCTGGAGAGCATTTTAGTAAAACCGATCTCCCGATTTTAGTGACAGGTCCTCTTTACCTTCTATATCCCCCCTTGTCGTCCTTGTTGTCCGCTCAGCGCTCCCCGCGTCAGGATAATGGGAAGTATTGCAGAGGAAGGAGAATCCCTCCAGTGACAAGATCGACATGTTCCCCGATCAGGAGAAATAATGATTAATAAATATGAATGATTTGTCAGTCTTTGAAGCGGATGAGGATGGAATCAGCATGGCAAGGCCGCCGCTGATTATTATTCTCCATATGATCCCGCGCCGCGGCAAGGAGAATTACAATTCGCAGGAGTCGGCTCTGTTTATGTTTTGCGGATTACAACTCAGCTAAATGAATGTCAGCTGGTGGGGGGACCCCAGGAAACGGCGGGAGAGTCTGATACACTGCCCGCCATAGAGATACATAGATCCATAGAGATACATAGAGATCCATAGATCCATAGAGATACATAGAGATCCATAGATCCATAGAGATCCATAGATCCATAGAGATACATAGAGATACATAGAGATCCATAGATCGATAGAGATACATAGAGATACATAGATCCATAGCGATACGTAGAGATACATAGAGATACATAGAGATCCATAGATCCATAGAGATACATAGAGATACATAGATACATAGAGATACATAGAGATCCATAGATCCATAGAGATCCATAGAGATACATAGAGATCCATAGAGATACATAGAGATCCATAGATAAACCTAGATACACATCCCATCATATTTGTCTATTCTGCCCTTAACATGGAGGAACCCTTGAAACCGATTTCTGGTCTCAGGGAACCTCTACTAATATTTACGATATCTAGAGATCTCAGTACATTGGTGATCAGTGAGAAGAATGTTCCTTACATTGGTAATCAGTGAGAAGAATGTTCCTTACATTGGTGATCAGTGAGAAGAATGTTCCTTACATTGGTGATCAGTGAGAAGAATGTTCCTTACATTGGTGATCAGTGAGAAGAATGTTCCTTACATTGGTGATCAGTGAGAAGAATGTTCCTTACATTGGTGATCAGTGAGAAGAACGTTCCTTACATTGGTGATCAGTGGGAAAAATGTCCCTTACATTGGTGATCATCAGTGAGAAGAATGTTCCTTACATTGGTGATCAGTGAGAAGAATGTTCCTTACATTGGTGATCAGTGAGAAGAATGTTCCTTACATTGGTGATCAGTGAGAAGAATGTTCCTTACATTGGTGATCAGTGGGAAGAATGTTCCTTACATTGGTGATCAGTGAGAAGAATGTTCTTTACATTGGTGATCAGTGGGAAGAATGTTCCTTACATTGGTGATCAGTGAGAAGAATGTTCTTTACATTGGTGATCAGTGAGAAGAATGTTCCTTACATTGGTGATCAGTGGGAAGAATGTTCCTTACATTGGTGATCAGTGAGAAGAATGTTCCTTACATTGGTGATCAGTGAGAATGTTCCTTACATTGGTGATCAGTGAGAAGAATGTTCCTTACATTGGTGATCAGTGAGAAGAATGTTCCTTACATTGGTGATCAGTGAGAAGAATGTTCCTTACATTGGTGATCAGTGAGAAGAATGTTCCTTACATTGGTGATCAGTGAGAAGAATGTTCCTTACATTGGTGATCAGTGAGAAGAACGTTCCTTACATTGGTGATCAGTGGGAAGAATGTTCCTTACATTGGTGATCAGTGAGAAGAACATTCCTTACATTGGGGATCAGTGAGAAGAATGTTCCTTACATTGGTGATCAGTGAGAATGTTCCTTACATTGGTGATCAGTGAGAAGAATGTTCCTTACATTGGTGATCAGTGAGAAGAATGTTCCTTACATTGGTGATCAGTGAGAAGAATGTTCCTTACATTGGTGATCAGTGAGAAGAATGTTCCTTACATTGGTGATCAGTGAGAATGTTCCTTACATTGGTGATCAGTGAGAAGAATGTTCCTTACATTGGTGATCAGTGAGAAGAATGTTCCTTACATTGGTGATCAGTGAGAAGAACGTTCCTTACATTGGTGATCAGTGAGAAGAATGTTCCTTACATTGGTGATCAGTGGGAAGAATGTTCCTTACATTGGTGATCAGTGAGAAGAATGTTCCTTACATTGGTGATCAGTGGGAAGAATGTTCCTTACATTGGTGATCAGTGAGAAGAATGTTCCTTACATTGGTGATCAGTGAGAAGAATGTTCCTTACATTGGTGATCAGTGAGAAGAATGTTCCTTACATTGGTGATCAGTGGGAAGAATGTTCCTTACATTGGTGATCAGTGAGAAGAATGTTCCTTACATTGGTGATCAGTGAGAAGAATGTTCCTTACATTGGTGATCAGTGAGAAGAATGTTCCTTACATTGGTGATCAGTGGGAAGAATGTTCCTTACATTGGTGATCAGTGAGAAGAATGTTCCTTACATTGGTGATCAGTGAGAAGAATGTCCCTTACATTGGTGATCAGTGGGAAGAATGTCCCTTACATTGGTGATCAGTGGGAAGAATGTTCCTTACATTGGTGATCAGTGAGAAGAATGTCCCTTACATTGGTGATCAGTGGGAAGAATGTTCCTTACATTGGTGATCAGTGAGAAGAATGTTCCTTACATTGGTGATCAGTGAGAAGAATGTCCCTTACATTGGTGATCAGTGGGAAGAATGTTCCTTACATTGGTGATCAGTGAGAAGAATGTTCCTTACATTGGTGATCAGTGAGAAGAATGTTCCTTACATTGGTGATCAGTGAGAAGAATGTTCCTTACATTGGTGATCAGTGGGAAGAATGTTCCTTACATTGGTGATCAGTGAGAAGAATGTTCCTTACATTGGTGATCAGTGAGAAGAATGTTCCTTACATTGGTGATCAGTGAGAAGAATGTTCCTTACATTGGTGATCAGTGGGAAGAATGTTCCTTACATTGGTGATCAGTGAGAAGAATGTTCCTTACATTGGTGATCAGTGAGAAGAGTGTTCCTTACATTGGTGATCAGTGGGAAGAAAGTTCCTTACATTGGTGATCGGTGAGAAGAATGTTCCTTACATTGGTGGTTAGTGGGAAGAATGTCCCCATTAAAAGATAGCTAAAGAGAAGATTGGTGTTGATGGTTACTTACTGTATAAAATCAGTATAAATTGCTCATTGCTCAAGGAACCTCTAGAAACCTCCGGAGGGAACCTGGTACATAAAGGTTGGTATATAGACTGGGGGAAGCAATGAATTCATAGACAGTGGAATTCCTTTGAAGCACTGGGTTCCTGGGATCAATTCCCAGTAGGGACACTGCATGGAGATTTTATAGGCTTTCTGGTGTTACCATCTCTGCCCCAAAAGTCCATATTAAACTGACCAATAGGGATGAAACAGGAATGACCAGATATTGGTCTGTTTCGAACATTTAAAGCCGTGTACACATGGGTCCGACGGACCGAATCCGGCAGACAATCTGACCGCGTGTGGGCTCCATCGGACCTGCAGCGGACTTTTTCTGTCAAAAATCTGACTGACTTTAGATTTGGAACATGTTTCAAATTTGTCCGACGGACTTGAGTCCAGTAGAAAAATCCACTCGTCTGTATACTAGTCTGACGGACGAAAACCCACGCTAGGGCAGCTATTGGCTACCGGCTGTCAACTTCCTTATTTTAGTCCGGTCGTATGTCATCACGTACGAATCCTTCAGGCTTTGGTGTGATCGTGTGTAGGCAAGTCCATTCATCAAAAGTCTGTCAAAAGTCCATCGGAAAGTCCGTCGGACCAGTCCGGACAAAAAGTCTGCCCGTGTGTATGCGGCATTAGATATAATTTGTATTACAAAAAAACAAGTAGTGTGTGAAGGTGCCACCGATGGGAGTTTGATAAGAGGAAGGACGTAGGAGGTGTCTGGCAGGGCTAGGTCTGTGCTCAGACATCGCACTATGAATACATTAATGTATATTCAAAGAGTCTGGCAGGGAAAGAAAGAGGAGTGCGGGAGTGCAGACTGCACTGAGAAATCTATAGAGTGGAACTGACAGATCTCCACACCTTCCGCCCACTGCCGACAACATAGACAGTTCAGTTATAGATTGCTCCGCCAGCACAGAATATGCAAGACTCAACATATATATTATGTGGCCAAAAGTGGTCACCTGTCCAAATGACTGAGTTCTGGGGTGTCCAGTGAAGGGTCCTGGTAATACTCCATCATACAAAGGCATTATAGACGATTGTGTTCTTCCAACCTTGTGGTAACAGTTTGGTGAAGACCCTTTTATGTTCCAGCATGACTGCCCCACCTGTGTAAAAAGCCAGCTCCATAACGACATGGTGTGACCAGCCTGGTGTGGAGGAACTTGAGTGGTCTGTACAGAGCCCCAACCTCAACTTTACTGAACACCGTTGGGATGGATTGGAATAAGACAGGTCTTCTCAACAAACATCTCCATAAATCCATGGTTTGATCAATTTGGTGTGGAGGAACTGGACTGTCCTGTACAGAGCCCTGACCTCATCCCTTCTGATCACCTTTGGGATGAATTGGAAGGCTGATGGTGAGCTAGGTCATTTTTTTTTTTGGTGCCCAACAATTGAGCCAGGTCTTCTCATCCAACATCAGTACCTGACCTCACAAATGGGCACAAAGTCCCACAAACACCCTTCAAAATCTTGTGGAGGCTTCCCAGAAAAGTAGAGGTTGTTATAGCCTTAACCCTGCTGAAAAACTTTGGGATGAATTGGAATGTTGATTGTGAGCCAGGCCATTTTTTTCTGTGCCCAATGTGAGGTTCAAGGCTAAGGCTTCTCATCCAACATCAGTACCTGACCTCACCAATGTGCAAACATTTTCACACACACCCTCCAAGATCTTATAAAAAGTCTTCCTAGAAGAGTGGAGGATGGTATAGTCACAATGGGGACAACTCCATATTAATGGCCAACATGGGAAGAGGAGGGCAACTCCATAAAGACATGGTGTGACCAGTATGGTGCGGGGGGCAGTGGAGTGTCCTGCACAGAGCCCTGACCTCATCCCTACTGAACACCTTTGAGATTAATGAGCCAGGTGAGCCAGATCTTCTCATCCATCATCAGTACCTGACCTCACAAATGGGCACAAATTCCCACAGACACCCTGCAAAATTTGGTGGAACATCTTCCCAGAAGAGTGGAGGATGTTATGGCCACAATGGGGGACGACACTATATTAATGGCCATGGTTTTAGAATGAGGTGGCCAACTCAAGTTTTCTTCACTGAGCCCTCAACCCTACTGAACACCTTTGAGATTAATGAGCCAGGTGAGCCAGATCTTCTCATCCATCATCAGTACCTGACCTCACAAATGGGCACAAATTCCCACAGACACCCTGCAAAATTTGGTGGAACATCTTCCCAGAAGAGTGGAGGATGTTATGGCCATAATGGGGGACAACACTATATTAATAGCCATGGTTTTAGAATGAGGTGGCCAACTCGAGTGTCCTCCACAGAGCACTCAACCCTACTGAACACCTTTGGGATGAATTGGAACAAGGATTGTGAGCCAAGTCTTTTTTTTCTGTGTTCTACGTAGCCAACATGAGGCCCAAGGTGAGAGCCAGGACTTCTCATCCAACAGCAGTACTGACTTCACATACATTCCCATAGACATATTCCAAAAGCCACAAAGGGGGCAATGTCATATTAATGGGAATGGGGGAGGGGGCATCTTCATAGGGGCAACTCCAAATGAACTGGGATGTCCAGCAAACCCATACTGTATAGGGGTGATGGTCAGGTGTCCACAAACTTTTTGCTGCCTAGTGCATGAACTGTGATGCGGTGAAGGTGAGAAGGTTGGACTGCTAAGGGTGCTTTGATGTGTGATACGTCATTTCCAGAGATTTGTAGTCCTCTCTCTAGACCTAAGGACCCTTTGGGGGGGTCCCTGTAGAATCGTATAGGGGGATAAGGGAAGAAAGCTCCACTCAGCTGGTAAATGTCAAGAATAATTTTGGAACTCAACAGAAACAGCCGATGTGTTTTGGGGACTACAATGGTCCTTCATCAGGGCTGAGATTAAAAATGAAGGCTTTGGCCAATTACGTCACCCGGGATTCCTGGCTGTCTCTTTACATTGCTGCAGTCATTTGGTGGAAGGAGTGTGGCGTGAGGGACGTGTCATCTTGATTGATGGTGGATTTTCATCGCCGTGATTGACGTGGATTAGGTCTCTAAATGACAGATTCCCAGCTGGGCTATTGTCAATGTATTCCTGGGATTTATGAGGGACGTCATTGGCCAAATTTGGCCAGTGACCTCACCTGGGATTCCTGGCTGTCTCTTTACATTGCTGCAGCTAGTATCTGTCATTTAGCGGCAGGAGTGTGGCGTGAGGGACGTGTCATTATGATTTTCATTGCCATGATTGATGTGGATTACATCACTAAATGACAGATTCCCAGCAGTGCTAATTTAAATTTATTCCTGGAAATCCCAGGTGATGTCATTGGCCAAATTTGGTCAGTGACATCACCTGGGAGTCCCAGCAGCCTGTTTACATAACCGCAGTCAGGGATCTGTCATTTAGCGGTGGAAGTGCGACGATTCATCATGATTGACGGTGGATTTCCATCACTGGATGCCATGATTGAGGTGGATTCCATCATTAAATGACAGATTACCAGCTGCACTAATTTTATTTTATCACGGGGATCCCAGGTGACATCATTGGCCAAATTTGGTCAGTGGCATTACCTGCGATTCCTGGCTGCCTGTTTACAGATCTGCAACCCGGGATCTGTCATTTAGCGGTGGGAGTGCGGCGTGGGCGATGTTGATGCTGGATTTACATCATTGGGCGATTGCCATGGATTACATCACTAAAGGACAGATTCCTGGCTGCATTCATTTACATTTATTCCTGGGGATCCCTGGTGACATCGTTGGCCAAATTTGGTAAATGACATCACCTGGGATTCCTGATTTTTCTGTTTACATTACCGCAGCCAGGGATCTGTTATTTAGTGGTGGGAGTGCAGTGTGGAGTCATCATGATTGATGTTGCTTTTACATTACCATAATTGATGTGGATTACATCGCTAAATGACAGATTCCTGGCTACGCCAATTTAAATTTATTCCTGGGTGTCCCAGGTGATGTGAATGGCCAGATTTGGTCAATGACATCACCTGAGATTCCTGGCTATTTGGTTACATTATTGCAGTTGGGGATCTGTCATTTAGCGGTGGGAGTGCAGCATGGGTAACTAGAAAACGTGATTGACGCTGGATTGGATGCCATGATTGAGGTGGATTACATTACTAAATAACAGATTCCCAGTTGTGCTAATTTTATTTTATCACGGGGATCCCGAGTGACGTCATTGGCCAAATTTCATCAGTGACATCACCTGCAATTCTTGGCTGCCGGTTTACATATCTGCAACCGGGATCCTCTGCACCCCGTATGGACGGGCCGCCACTGCCTGGTAATACCTGGTGATGTCACTGGTCAGATTTGGTCAATTACTTTACAATGGGATTGCTGGTTGTCTGTTTACATTACTGCAGCCGGGGATCTGTCATTTAGCGTAGGGAGTGCAGTGTGGGAAAGGAGTCATCATGGTTGATGCTGGCTTTACTTTGCTAAATGACAGATTTCCAAATTTATTACCGGGAATCCTGGGTGACCAAATTTGGTCAATGACTCCCCCGAATTAAGTGTGCTTTTCAGGACCCAATCAGCGATGTTCGGGGGGGGGATGTATCTTTTTCCTCAAATATGAACAACAACCCTACTCAATCCACCCGGATTAGGAGGATGGCGGTTACCTATCCACCGATCCCAAGTGATCCTAGTGAAAAGTCATGTGACAAGATCCGGCAGGCCTTCTCAGCTGCACTGTGAGAAGCCTGCTGAATCTGTCATTATGTCAGTGTTAAAGACGGCTGGATAAATTTGCCGATTCCAGCCCAGATGCGGAGTTTCCTAGAAAGCGTTTAGCGGCTCAGTGATTCCATTTGCATTTTACGTAGAAGGAAGAAAAAAAAAAAAGGCATCAAATCTCGCCGAGATAAAACACAACCGGCGCGGCACAAAGAGAGCGCAGAACGCACTCAGCTACATCTGCGGCTTGTTTGTTAATTACATCACCTCGCTGGTGTCGCTTTCATCCGCTCAGCGGTTATATAACGTGAAATGACAGCCATGTCTGTTCAGCTGCTTCTTTTTCTTTTTTTGCTTTTTTTTTTTTTTTTTTTTTATATTTAATCCTCTGCATTTCATGACATTCCGATTTTATCTTCTCCTCTTCCTGCAATCGGTATTCGGCAGCAAACGCCGCTTCTCGTGCAAACGGGCGCGGCGCCTGGGCTTGCTGCGACTTGTGGTTCCCCCGGCAGCTGTTTTTTTTTTTTATTTTCCTCTGCGCGCTCCTCACGCCTGCGCAGCCTCCCTCCCCCCCCCCCCCCCCCGTGCGTTGCGGCCTCCCGCTGTGCGGGGACGTCTCTCGCAGCCTAAATAATATATATCCGTGCCGCATCCTCGCTTTAAATCTGGCAGAGGATGTATTCTATGATCTGCCGCTTGTCAGCCGTCCCCGGCTCCCCGACAATCTTCATGCCTGACAATGAGGGCCATTCATTTAAAAAAAAAAAAAAAAAAATTGCTTTTTTTTTTTCGTAAACTGCGCGATTTTTTTTTTTTTTTTCCGAAAGCTTTTTTTTAGGCTGGCGCGGTCGCGTCTGCTTACTATTTTGCAACTTTCAGTAATATTGTCACTTTTAGTAAAGCGAGGAAGCAGCTCAGTTTTTAGCCTGAAGATGTTTTATAAAAGCGTGCCTGGTCCCTCGGCGCCGCTTCAGTTATACCGATCGGTTGCAAATATTATTATATTATTTTAAAATAGATGCAAACTCCTAACTGAGCGATGTTTATCCTTCTACGGCGCTGTGTGCCAGAAACTGCTTTTCTCTGCTTCTTTTTTTTTTTTTAAACCGGGTTCATTTTCTTTTTTGTTCTTTATTAAAGTGGTAAAAAAAAAACCAAAAGCAAACATTAATTATATTGCAGCTTACTAATGCTTAGATGTGGTGGCTGCATTCGTTCTTTTGTTGTTTTTTTTAAGCTTCCTTTCCTTTATTTTCTTCTGGTGATACAGTCAGTAAGTCTGTTGTTTTTCAAAAGAACGAGCTGCCCTGCAAATACCACTGACAGGGGTGCTTACATTGATCAGCTTTTATTTCTGAACCGAGTGGACATCCTGTGACAGCTGATGAGTGATCAGTGTACCAGCCTGCTGCCAGTACCATGTGATCGCTGTGACCAATCATGGTAGATAACATGACAATTGTCAGGGCTGGGCTGGCCTACGGGTATAGCGGAAAATTTCCCCGGTGGGCCGCCTGCCCTGGGGCCGTTTTGCAGGGCCGATCCTGGATGGGTGCAGCCGCCCAGGTGCCACAAACTGAGATGGGGGGGTGGGCACCCAGGGCCAGCCCTACCATGGGTCCCGCCGCTGGGTCCATTGGGCTGCCTCTGAGGGGAGGGGGGAGTGAACACCGCCGGATTACAGAGCAGGGATCTCCTGCTTACCCGGCAGCCGCTGTCTTATGAAGTCCCGCCTCCTGGACCGGCTCCTATGATGGATGTCACACTGTGATATCCAGGACGTATGACATCCACCATAGGAGCTGGTCCTGGAGGTGGGACTTGGTATGACAGCGGCTGCTGAGTAAGTGGGAGATCTCCACTTTGTGCAATCTGGTGGCTCTCCTCTCTCCCCATGCACTGGTAATGCTGCACTGATGGGCACTGGTGGGGCTGCGCTGATGGGCACTGGTGAGGCTGCGCTGATGGGCACTGGTGAGGCTGCGCAGATGGGCACTGGTGAGTCTGCTTTGATGGGCGCTGGTGAGGCTGTGCTGATGGGCGCTGGTGAGGCGGCTCTGATGGGCACTGGTGAGGCTGCTCTGATGGGCACTGGTGAGGCTGCTCTGATGGGCACTGGTGAGGCTGCACTGATGGGCTCTGGTGAGGCTGCAATGATGGGCACTGGTGAGGCTGCACTGATGGGCACTGGTGAGGCTGCTCTGATGGGCACTGGTGAGGCTGCTCTGATGGGCACTGGTGAGGCTGCACTGATGGGCTCTGGTGAGGCTGCAATGATGGGCTCTGGTGAGGCTGCACTGATGGGCTCTGGTGAGGCTACGCTGATGGGCACTGGTGGGACTGCGCTGATGGGCTCTGGTAAGGCTGAGCTGATGGGCTCTGGTGAGGCTGCGCTGATGGGCACTGGTGAGGCTGCACTGATGGGCACTGGTGAGGCTGCGCTGATGGGCACTGGTAAAACTACACTGATGGACACTGGTGAGGCTGCACTGATGGGCATTGGTGAGGCTGCACTGATGGGCACTGGTAAGGCTGCGCTGATGGGCACTGGTGAGGCTGCTCTGATGGACACTGGTGAGGCTATGCTGATGGACACTGGTGAGGCTGCGCTGATGGGCATTGGTGAGGCTGCGCTGATGGGCACTGGTGAGGCTACGATGATGGGCACTGGTGAGGCTACGATGATGGCCACTGGTGAGGCTGCACTGATGGTAAACAAAACCAGCCCTGGAAATCATTTCATACCAGCCCAGCAGCATAACGTCATTATTTTCTTGTTCATAAAAGTGAAAAACATGCACTTTAACCACTTGCCGACCACTTGCCACAGATGTACTGCTGCAAGGTGGCTAGACTGAGCACATCGCCGTACCGGTACGGAGATTTGTGCACTAGCTTTAGTGTGCACTCCGATTGGCCAGCGGGGAAGTCAATCAGCGGGTCCGGCGGGGACCCAGTTAACCCCTTGATCGCCCCTGATGTTAACCCCTTCCCTGCCAGTGTCATTAGTACAATGTCAGTGCATGTTTTTTTAGCACTGATCACTGTAGTAATGTCACTGGTTCTGAAAAAAGTGTCAAAAATGTCAGTTAGCTGTCCGATCTGTCCGCCGCAATGTCGCAGTCCCGCTAAAAAACGCTGATCGCCACCATTACTAGTAAAAAAAAAATAAAAGCCATAAATCTATCCCCTATTTTGTAGAAGTGATAACTTTTGCGCAAACCAATCAATATACGCTTATTGGTATTTTTAAACCGAAAATATGTAGAAGAATCCATATCGGCCTAAACTGAGGTTGGAAGGCTTGCTGTGACCGGGCCAGTGATGGATGGACAAGACGGATGAGGATGACAGCCCTGGAACCTTCACCCTCAAAAACAAGTCAGCAATGACAGGTTCATTTAAAGTCACAGGGTGACCTCTACTACTCTCCAGAAGTCCCATGGTTCCCTCCATCGGGCTCCATGAATTCATCTTCCATCGTTCTCTTCCAGTGATTAACCAGGATCACACCCAGGAGATCCATCCTTCACACCTGTCACTTTCCTAGATAGCGCCCTGGAAATTCCCGCAGTCTCATTTCAATCTCGGAATTCCTGGATGCGGCGCGGCTCCCTCCGTCTCGGACATAATTACAGGTCCTGTCATTGCTCCAGGTACTCCGGATATTAATGAATCTCTCACTCTGAGGATGGAGATTTCTAGACGGCCTCTTATTTGTATTCATCAAATTTTAAGCAGCGTGCAAACTTCCTCCCAGCGATCCATCAGTCACTAAAGGAAACTCGATTTAATGCGGAGACAATGACCATCTCCATCCAATCGTCCTTCTTCAATCCTCTGTATAAATGCTTTACTCCGAAGAGCGAGACCACAATTTCTGACCCCGCACTCAGTTTTCTTTGGTTAAAGTGACTCTGCCAGGCCGGAAAAAAAAAGATTCAATGATGAAAAGTCACAGAAGAGCTCACCTATCCAGCGGCATGTGTCTCCAACCTGTCCCCCCCCCCCCCCATCTCCGTGCTGCAGCCTCTGCCAGGCTTTGAAGTATTCAAGACTTTAGTGAGTGTCAAAAAAAGGAAATGAATTATAATATAGAAGAATTGTTGTGGGGGATTTTGGGGTCCCTTCATCAAGGAATTGGGTAATGTGACCTAAAGCAAGGCCTGGACTCTAAGCAGTTTAGAATTGTTTAGAATGTGAATCTCATGTAAGATGATATTATCAGCAGGCAGCATAGCAGAAAGGCGAAATGCGTTGGATCTTTTATATTATAATCATTGACTAAAATACCTTTCTGAACTCTATTACCATTGGTGCAGAGACCTTACTACTGTTAAGGTGCAGAATCCCAGCCAGGACTTCCAAAGGTACTCTCCCAAATTCCTGCCAGGACTTCCAATGATACTCTCAGACTTCCTGCCAGGACTTCCAATGGTTCTCTCAGACTTCCTGCCAGGACTTCCAATGATACTCTCAGACTTCCTGCCAGGACTTCCAATGATACTCTCAGACTTCCTGCCAGGACTTCCAATGATACTCTCAGACTTCCTGCCAGGACTTCCAATGATACTCTCAGACTTCCTGCCAGGACTTCCAATGATACTCTCAGACTTCCTGCCAGGACTTCCAATGATACTCTCAGACTTCCTGCCAGGACTTCCAATGATACTCTCAGACTTCCTGCCAGGACTTCCAATGATACTCTCAGACTTCCTGCCAGGACTTCCAATGATACTCTCAGACTTCCTGCCAGGACTTCCAATGGTTCTCTCAGACTTCCTGCCAGGACTTCCAATGGTACTCCTGGAATCCCTGCCAGAACCTCCAGAGTTCCCGGTAATGATGCTGGGCTCTGTCCAGAAGAGAATTTAGGCTTCAGCCTTTGAAGTGGTTGGTGACGTGTCTTATTGCCAAGTACACTACTATGATACTTACCTACCTGTTGTCTGATCGTTGCCAACCAGGATTGACCCAATTACTCCCTTGCCTGTCCCAACCTTTGCCTGGACCTGACTGCTCTCTTGTTTGCCATCGGCTATGACCTCATTATTTATGTCAATGGGAGGAATAGTGCCCCATTATTGGTATCAGTGGAAGGAATAGTGTCCCATCATTGGTATCAGTGGGAGGAATAGTGCCCCATCATTGGTGTCAGTGGGAGGAATAGTGTCCCATCATTGGTATCAGTGGGAGGAATAGTGCCCCATCATTGGTATCAGTGAGAGGAATAGTGTCCCATCATTGGTATCAGTGGGAGGAATAGTGTCCCATCATTGGTATCAGTAGGAGGAATAGTGCCCCATCATTGGTATCAGTGGGAGGAATAGTGTCCCATCATTGGTGTCAGTAGGAGGAATAGTGTCCCATCATTGGTATCAGTGGGAGGAATAGTGCCCCATCATTGGTATCAGTGGGAGGAATAGTGCCCCATCATTGGTATCAGTGGGAGGAATAGTGCCCCATCATTGGTATCAGTGGGAGGAATAGTGTCCCATCATTGGTATCAGTGGGAGGAATAGTGCCCCATCATTGGTGTCAGTGGAAGGAATAGTGCCCCATCATTGGTGTCAGTGGGAGGAATAGTGTCCCATCATTGGTGTCAGTGGGAGGAATAGTGCCCCATCATTGGTGTCAGTGGGAGGAATAGTGCCCCATTATTGGTGTCAGTGGGAGGAATAGTGCCCCATCATTGGTGTCAGTGGGGGGAATAGTGCCCCATCATTGGTGTCAGTGGGAGGAATAGTGCCCCATTATTGGTGTCAGTGGGAGGAATAGTGTCCCATCATTGGTGTCAGTGGGAGGAATAGTGCCCCATCATTGGTGTCAGTGGGAGGAATAGTGCCCCATCATTGGTGTCAGTGGGAGGAATAGTGCCCCATCATTGGTGTCAGTGGGAGGAATAGTGCCCCACCCATCATTGGAGCACAGGTGTGTCAGGAGGAAGCTGTCTGGAGCTGCTGCAGGTGATCCGTGTGAGAGGGGACTGGTGAGGAAATCTATCCCAGCTCTCCTGGCCCCTTTCTGGGGAAGCCATGGAGGACAGCAGGGCCTCTCCTGCTGGAAGCTCACAGCCATCTCCTGGGCCATCAGGTGACATGCCTGCTCCTGCACAAGCCATGGCTTGTGATCTTTCTGCCCCTGGTAAGGATGAAGGCTCAGAGGCAATTCAGGAGCGAGTGGTGGCCGGGATTAAAGCCCTGAATAGGGAAAGAGACAAGCTCTATAAACTGAGAGCGGAGCTGAAGCGCTTGAGAAGGCAGCGTGAGGGCTTACATAGCCAGAAACGAGGGTCCATGGATCCGGAGATCCAACTGGCCAAGGTCCGGGTGGAACATCAGGAGACCATTGTGTCCATCATGGAAGGAAGAGATGGGCCATTTAAGGAAAAATTCTGCAATGACAGAAGGTTTGCCAGGATGACAAAGATGGAGGTGGAGGAGGAGACCCCCAGTTCTGACCCCCTGCCCCCTCAGGGAGAGGTAAGCAGCCCCATGCCTTCCCAGGACTCAGGAGGCATGCTCAGGGCCATCCAGGCAATGGAGTCTCCTATACGGGAAGATCAGTTGGTGTTCCATGAGGAGGACATTACTGATAACATGCCTGACAAGGTAAAGCCTGTCAAGCCCCATGTGGTGCATAAAACTGTTTTTGTGACTGATACAGACAATGTGCCCAGTGACAATCAGGCTGCTAATCCCATTTGTAGCAATGCTGTGCCTGCTGATGCTACAGTACAGCAAAGTTTGCATTTAAAAAATGACATTCCTGCAGATGAACTGCAACATTCAGCAGAGCCAATTAACCCCCCTTCAGCTGAGTCTAATGCTGTTTGCCCCACAGCTGCTGAGGACTCTACAGCACAGCTTCAGGAGACAGCTGGTATTGCAGCAGAAACTGTGATTATTCCTGATGGGAATGTGAATGTTTGTGTGACTGATAAAAATCATCCCAGTACAAGTGTGATGAATAATGGTCCCAGTTCAAGTGTGATGGACAGTCCTACCAACTCCGTTCCAGCAGATAATAATAATTGTAATGTACAGACTAATGTAACATCAGTGTGGGGCCTTGGCCCTGATAAGCCTACATTTGCCCAGGTGGTACGTTCTGCTCCTGGTAGCTCCGCCCCCAAGAGGGTTTTCCCCCTGCGACCTACCACCTTGAGCACCCTGGGATCTGGTCTTGGGTCTCTGGCTTCTGCTGGGGGTCCAAGAAGAAATGTAGTGATTCTTAAATGGGAAGGTGGTGCAACCCCTCCAGCACGGCGTGCAGTGGTGGACATGATTTTGGAGATGGGTTTTGGGGCAAACGATCTGTATGCCCTAATACATGTTGCTGGGAGCCGGGAATATACTATTAGTTTCACCAGGCCAGAGGGTCTTGACCTGTTCTGGGAGAGATATGAGGCTCGGTGCAGGTCAAGACCTGAATGGGAAGGTCTGACTCCAGTTGCAGTTTCACAAAGGTCTACAGTGAAAAAAATCACAATTATTCTCACTAATGAGAGTGTTCCTGCTCGAGATCTAGAGGTCTGGTTAAAGAATTATGGTGAGGTATTGACTAAGCCCGATAAAATACTTGATGAGCGTAACATCTGGACTGGGGGTTGGTCGGTTACAGTCAGGTTGGCCAGGGATGGGAATGTTGTCCGTCACCTGCCCTCCTCAGCTTTTATAGGGAGGGATAGGATGACTATTTTCTACCCTGGTCAGCCGAAGCTGTGTCACCGCTGTGGAGAAAAGGGACATTTGAGCTCCTCCTGTTCAACCTTGATATGTTCAGTGTGTCGGGGTCAGGGTCATATGGCCAAGGACTGCACCGAGATGATCAGGTGCAACCTGTGCCTGCGCCTTGGCCACCCCTACAGCAGATGTCCTGAAGCCTGGCACAATATGGAGAAGGAGGTAATTGATGACATGTCAAGGCTGGACAGGATGGATGGTGATGTCCCTGGTGTACCATCCTCCTCTGTGGTGACCGACTCCCCTGGTCCTGCTCAGGATCCCTCTCCAGTTCCTGTGGCCACCCCTCCTGTGTCTGTAAGTATTCCTTCTGTATCTGTCTCTGTGTCCCCCCAGCCTACTGTATCCCCTCCTCTTGTGTCAGAACCTTCCAAGTCTGTGCCCCCCGAGTCAGTTACCCCCCAGGAGTCTACCCCTCCTAAGTCTGATTCAAAGGGAGCACCCCCCCCACCAGGAGTGGTAGCGGGTACTAAAAAGGTTGCTTCTTCCTCTATAAAGAAGTCTTCTGTAAAGACTTCACAGAAAAAAGTAAGAGATGAGGGCATCTCTGAAGCTGACCTGCAGTACCTGGAGGAGAGAAGGAAGGTTGGGAAGCGGAAGAAGCAGGTGGTGAGGACGGAACAGGCTCCAGTGCCTGTCTCCAACCGTTATAGGTCCTATAATTGGGAAATTTCTTCATCTGGAGCTTCTTCGGAGCCAAGTTCTGATTCTGAGATGGAGTTTGAGGCGGCCTCAAGAAAGAGAGAGGCTTCTGGTGATGAGCAGCAGAGGGGAGCTAAGAAGCAATCCACCCAATAACCCAAATGGCGGTTCCCCCTCCGTTGAAAGTGGTGACAATAAATGTCGCCAGCATTAAGTCAGTAAGAGCTCGTTCTATGGCCTTCTTTTTGTTCAGCCAATTAGATGCTGAAATTTTATTTTTGCAAGAGACTAGGCTCACCTCCTTGGCAGGTATTCATATGGCCAAGAGAGAGTGGAGGTATGGTCCATCTTACTGGTCTCTTGCGGCCGAGCCTTACGGCGGTGTGGCGGTGTTGTTTAAAACCGGCATGGTAACTGTCCGGCGGGTTATTGAGGTGGAGATTGGGAGATGTATGGTCTTAGACGTCCTTGTGGGAGGGCAGGACCTGCGCCTAATTAATGTTTATGGACCGCACACAAAGTGGGACAGGAAATGCCTTTTTACAAGGATCAGGCCATTTCTTTTTACATCCTGGCAAGTGGTCTTTGGAGGTGACTTTAATACAGTAACTAGGCCCAAGGACAGGAAGGACTTCAAGGACAGGCTGGGATATGATAGCGTTTTTTTAAATAGTATGGTTAGGGATGCTGGTCTTGTGGATGTGCACATTAAGCACCTCCCGGATGACACTGGGTTCACCTTTCATCGAGGTAATAGTCAGAGTAGAATAGATAGGTTTTTTTTGAAGGAGACCTCTGCTTTCTCACCCCCAGTGGTGCAGGCAGTAGAGTTCTCTGATCACTGTATGCTATCTGTGGTCCTGAATGCTTCAGACGCCCCTCAGAGGGGTAAGGGCATCTGGAGATTGAATTCGACTCTACTCAAGGAAGAACATGTTAGACAATCCTTTGAGGAATTCTTTCAGGCACAGGTGACCATCCTGGACTTTTGTAGCAGCAAGGCTGAGTGGTGGGAGCTGACCAAAAAGAGGATTGCTGGATTCTTCAGGGGCCTAGCCAATAGAAAGCAGTTTAATAAATACATGACCTACCAACGTTTACGGAGGAAGCTGGATATTCTTGTCTCGAGAGGAGGAGATCCTGGGGCAATCTCCGAAGTGAAACTCCTTCTCAGGAAGTGTCAATATGACCGGCATGCCTCTTTGGTTCTGGAGAGGGACTATGGGAAGTACCACTCGCCTGACCCTTACCAGAACTGCAAACAAGGTGTAGCTGTTAAAACGGTCGTTGGCCTTAAGGACAGTACAGGTTCCTTGACAAAGTCCAGGTCAGGGATTCTGGAGGTCGTGAGGTCCTTTTATGCTGACCTTCTTGGGAGGAAAGAGCTTGACCGTGACAAGATGGAAAGCTTTTTGGACTCTACTCCAGGTCTAAATGATGAAGATGTCCCATTGATGAATTTGACAGAGGAGATCACAGTTGAAGAGGTGATGAGGGCAATTGAACAGCTTGCCATCAAAAAGTCACCTGGACCGGATGGCTTGACGGCTGAGTTTTACAAAGCTTTTAAGCCTATTCTGGCCCCACATTTGGTAGAGGTTTTTAACAGTTGCCTTGCAGAGGGGGTACTTCCCCCTTCCATGAGGCACTCAGCTGTGATTCTTCTTTCAAAGGGTAAAGATCCTTCGATGATTGAGAATTGGCGCCCCATCAGCCTTCTTAATGTCGATAGAAAGATACTGGCAAAGATCATTTTCTGGCGCCTATCGTCAGTAGCAGAGTCTTTGCTTTCTCGTCATCAGCACTGTTCGGTCCAGGGTAGGTGCACCTTCACAGCAGTTTTAGCTGTCCGGGAGGCCTTGGAACGATGCAGGGCTGCAGGCTGGGGAAAGTATTTGCTGACATTGGATCAGGCAAAAGCTTTTGATCGTGTTAACCACGAGTACCTGTGGTTGCTCCTTAGTAAGTACGGTCTGCCGGGTGGTTTTGTCAATTGGTTAAAAGTCTTGTATAAGGGGGCAGAAAGCTTTCCTCTTGTTAATGGTTGGGTTGGGCAGTCCTTTGAGGTTGGCTCCGGGGTGCGCCAGGGTTGTCCCCTGAGTCCCTTGCTCTATGTGTTTGCAATCGACCCCTTCATCAGGAGGCTAGAGAGCGGCATGTTGTGTGGGGTGCCAGTGGGGCTCCCAGGTGAGCAGCCTTTGAGGGTTGTTGCCTATGCGGACGATGTGTCCGTGATTGTCACTGGGGCGGATGAAGCAGAGGAGGTGGTCTCTCTGACATCACGGTATTCTGAAGCATCAGGCTCCAAGATCAATCAGGAAAAGAGTGAAGTTTTCTGGATGGGAAAGGAAGGTGAGGGTTTTGATCTCCCGGACACCTTTCCAGTGCCCCAGGAAAGAATTAAGATTCTAGGCATTGAATTTGGACCTGGTGATTATGGCCTCAAAAACTGGGAAGGCAGACTGGAAATTGCCAATACTAAGGTGGTCAGCTGGAAGAGATGGAAGTTATCTATGAGGGAAAGGGTTGATCTGATTAAGACTTACCTGATTCCGATCTTCTTGTATGTCAGCTTTGTCTGCATCTTGCCAGTGTCTCTCTATGCTAGGGTCAGTAGTGTGTTCTTCCAGATGTTGTGGGGGAACAGACTGAACCCCATCAAGAGGAATGTCACCTATCTATCCAGGAGGGAGGGTGGCTTAGGTATGGTCAACCCAGTTCTTTTCTTTTCACTGCTTTTTCTCAAGTTTAATATTGGTAATATGCTTGCAGTGGAACCTCCTGGATGGGTAGGCATCTTTAGATCTTGGTTTAGGCCTTTTCTGCGACTTTGGGAAGAGGGTGGCCAAGTGAAGAATCTCAGGGGTCATCGTGGTCAGCTACCAGCCTATGTCGCTCCGTGCCTGAAGTTACTACGGCAGTGGCGATTGTCGGCTGAAGATCTCAGATCGGTTCTGAGGAAAGTCCTTATGAGTCGAGTCTTGAGCGAAGTCTTTCATGACCCACTGGCCTTAAGGGATTGCCCAGGCCCAGTTTTGAGGGCAGGGTTAAGACTGATTAATTTGGACAGAGTACCTCCTAAATTTAGGGATCTGGCCTGGTTGTGCTTCCATGGGAGGCTCTATGTTAGGGGCAATTTGAAATTCCGCAGTGGGGTGGATCGTAGCTGTCCTCGGGAGGAGTGTGCAGGTGAGGAGGAGACTATGGACCATTTTCTGCTTCATTGCCCCTTTAACATAGAAGTGTACAAACAGGTGGGGCGGGCCCTCGGTGTCCCTTTCCTCTCCAGGCTGGGTTATGCTGAGTGGGTGTACGGAGCATTCAATACTGGTGGGGTTTTTTGTTTAGATACACTTTTTCTAGTTAGCCTAGTAGTCCGTTATTTCACTTGGAACGCACGGTGTCAGGTCTGCATTCGGCGTAAAATCCTTCCTGTTCAGGTGGTGGTGTATGACATTCTGCATGAGGTGGAGAAAATTCGGGTACTTGAGAGAGACAAGCGGAGTCAGGGGGCTTGGTTGAAGGCGTGGAGGGGTTTCAAGCCTCCCTGACTGCCAGGAGTCTCTTTCCCGGGTGTGGCTGTCTGTCTCTTATCACCCTAGATTATTATTATTTGGATTTATTTTTTGATAAATGGCTGCGTACATAGGTGATGGGTTGTGCCTCTTAGGCCCTCTCTGCTGCTTTATGTAAATAATTTTGGTAGTGGATTATGTATATATTGTATATATTCTGAACATGGATGTGTATTCCTTGGATTTATGTTGAAGTTTTGTACTTTGGTTTTGTTTTTTACTTTTGTATAAAATTGGTTGCTTGATTCTTTTTAATAAAAGATCAATAGTGTCCCATCATTGGTATCAGTGGGAGGAATAGTGCCCCATCATTGGTATCAGTGGGAGGAATAGTGCCCCATCATTGGTGTCAGTGGGAGGAATAGTGCCCCATCATTGGTGTCAGTGGGAGGAATAGTGCCCCATCATTGGTGTCAGTGGGGGGAATAGTGCCCCATCATTGGTGTCAGTGGGAGGAATAGTGCCCCATCATTGGTGTCAGTGGGGGGGAATAGTGCCCCATCATTGGTGTCAGTGGGGGGAATAGTGCCCCATTATTGGTGTCAGTGGGGTCCATGGGCATCCAACACTTCCCCTGTGTTGAAAAGTCTTACAAAATGCTGAATCATTGTAACAGAGGAATTTCCATACAAATCACCTGGAAGAAGAAGAATGTTGACTATGTCTGCGCCCGTCTATTATGGTCTGCCTCCATTATAGTCATTGTGCAGCTGAACATTTCTATGTATTATACAACATAAAGCGCCTCCTACACTACTTTACATGGCGCCCTCTGACCGGTGTTCAGTGCCAGCATTCAGACTGATGGATTGTGCTTCATATTGTCATGGAATTCTTTCTCCTGGACAGGAATGGTGAATTCTCCATCACTGCATTCCCTTCGGCTTCTTCTTTTATTTTTAGTATTTGTCATTTAACAACATTAAAACTCTGCATGGATATAATCCTGACATGTCACAATATACAGCAACTCGATCGTTTAAAAAAAAAAATCTATTTTTTATCATTTACGAGACAACCTTCAGCTCCAGTCTGTGCTTTGCCAAGGCTGAGATGATATCATCAGTCTGCTGCAGGCACGAGGAAGCATTTCCTCAGTCCCCCCCCCCCCCCAGTGATCAAACTGTACATTGTAACTTTGTAACAATTCACAAAAAATGTAAGTGATATTTAATTACGCCAAAAGTCCCCAAACTTTCTAAACCTAGGGCCAGGGGTGGTTATGACTTCAAAGGGGCCAGAGTGTGGCCAGCAGAGTGGAAAATACCCCGGAGTCAGTGGGAGTAAACAATGTATCAGACTCGGTGGACAGTGGAATGAATAGTGCCCCATCATTGGTATGAGTATGAATAATAGTGCCCACCATTGGTATCAGTGGGAGGAATAGTGCCCCATCATTGGTATCACTGGGAGGAATAGTGCCCCATCTTTGGTGTCAGTGGGAGGAATAGTGCCCCATCATTGGTATCAGTGGGAGGAATAGTGCCCCATCATTGGTATCACTGGGAGGAATAGTGCCCCATCATTGGTATCACTGGGAGGAATAGTGCCCCATCATTGGTGTCAGTGGGCGCAATAGTGCCCCATCATTGGTATCAGTGGGAGGAATAGTGCCCCATCATTGGTATCAGTGGGAGGAATAGTGCCCCATCATTGGTATCACTGGGAGGAATAGTGCCCCATCATTGGTGTCAGTGGGAGCAATAGTGCCCCATCTTTGGTGTCAGTGGGAGGAATAGTGCCCCATCATTGGTATCACTGGGAGGAATAGTGCCCCATCATTGGTGTCAGTGGGAGCAATAGTGCCCCATCATTGGTATCAGTGGGAGGAATAGTGCCCCATCATTGGTATCACTGGGAGGAATAGTGCCCCATCATTGGTATCAGTGGGAGGAATAGTGTCCCATCATTGGTATCACTGGGAGGAATAGCGCCCCATCATTGGTGTCAGTGGGAGGAATAGCGCTCCATCATTGGTATCAGTGGGAGGAATAGTGCCCCATCATTGGTGTCAGTGGGAGGAATAGTGCCCCGTCATTGGTGTCAGTGGGGGGAATTGTGCCCCATCATTGGTATCAGTGGGAGGAATAGTGTCCCATCATTGGTGTCAGTGGGAGGAATAGTGCCCCATCATTGGTGTCAGTGGGAGGAATAGTGCCCCATCATTGGTGTCAGTGGGAGGAATAGTGCCCCATCATTGGTGTCAGTGGGAGGAATAGTGTCCCATCATTGGTGTCAGTGGGAGGAATAGTGCCCCATCATTGGTATCAGTGGGAGGAATAGTGTCCCATCATTGGTGTCAGTGGGAGGAATAGTGCCCCATCATTGGTGTCAGTGGGAGGAATAGTGCCCCATCATTGGTGTCAGTGGGAGGAATAGTGTCCCATCATTGGTGTCAGTGGGAGGAATAGTGTCCCATCATTGGTATCAGTGGGAGGAATAGTGTCCCATCATTGGTGTCAGTGGGAGGAATAGTGCCCCATCATTGGTGTCAGTGGGAGGAATAGTGCCCCATCATTGGTGTCAGTGGGAGGAATAGTGTCCCATCATTGGTGTCAGTGGGAGGAATAGTGCCCCATCATTGGTATCAGTGGGATGAATAGTGTCCCATCATTGGTGTAAGTGGGAGGAATAGTGCACCATCATTGGTATCAGTGGGGGGGGAATAGTGCCCCATCATTGGTATCAGTGGGAGGAATAGTGTCCCATCATTGATATCAGTGGGGGGAATAGTGCCCCATCATTGATATCAGTGGGGGGAATAGTGCCCCATCATTGGTGTAAGTGGGAGGAATAGTGCCCCATCATTGGTGTAAGTGGGAGGAATAGTGCCCCATCATTGGTATCAGTGGGAGGAATAGTGCCCCATCATTGGTGTAAGTGGGAGGAATAGTGCCCCATCATTGGTGTAAGTGGGAGGAATAGTGCCCCATCAGCAGTTTGTTGGGGGAGGGACTGGAAAGCGGTACAATAATGAGTGTCTGCAGCCAACTGTGAAGCATGGTGGAGGTTTCTGGCAAGTCCTTGGCTGCATTTTTGCAAAAGGAGTTGGAGATTTGGTCGGGATCAATGCTGATAAATCCAGGCAGAGACTTCTCCACCATGCCGTACCATCAGGGAGGTGTGTGATTGGCCCCAAATTCTGCAGCAGGACAATCACCCCAAAGAGTAAATACCATTCTCTATGCTCATTGGAGAGCTCTAGTTCTGACTCAGCGGGTGTGCTGGACCTCTGCAGAAAGACCTCTGCTTCCACACAAAGAGCAAGGGTCCTTCTCTACAGCATGGAGGCGGGGGACAGGCTCTTCTACTCAGGCTGTGGAGGCTTCTCTATAGAATACAACCTGTAAAGCCTCGTACACACGATCGGACTTTCCGACGGGAAATGTGTGATGACGGGCTGTAGGCAGAAAATCCGACCGTTTGTACGCTCCATCGGACAATTGTTGTCGGATTTTCCACGGACAAATGTCTGCTGTCGGATTTTCCGAGCGTGTGTACACAAGTCCGTCGGACAAAAGTCCAAAGTACAAACACGCATGCTCGGAAGCGAGGAACGAGCCGGAAGCGGTCGGTCTTGTAAACTAGCGCTCGTAATGGAGAATTCACATTGGTGACGCGGCAAATTCTGAAATCTGGAAATGCAGCGCACAATTCTCCTCTTATTTATGGGATAATAATGAAGCTGCTTTGCTGGTGATAATGATGGATTATTGCAAACGAATTTTCAAAGGCTTTTCTTTTTCTAGTGATATCAAGAATAATATTATTATACTTTTTCTTTTCTTTTTTTTCTTTTTTTTGGTGTAAGTTACCACAACACCATTATTATCCCGGAGATTTTAAGATCAAAGATACAACTACGTTGGTGTCTCTTGTTAATGTTACATTGTATCTTATAAAATGTAGCTGCCGACTCCCAAACTGTCATTTGAAGTAAAACACAAAGCCAAATATTATTCTACACAATTCTTTTATTGTGCATTAAAAAAAGAAAACTAATAAAATTAGACATGAAATCTGCCAATAGAACTTCACCAAAAAGTGCATTTTATACATCCAAAAATATAGAAAATATACCAAATCAAATCATTATTATTCAACCCAAAAAATAAAATAAAAGCCTCATGCATGTGTCCTGCTTCTTAATATAGGGGGGTCAGCAATGGCAAGAGTTGGTGAAGGCAGAGGGGTCCGTCATCCGGAGATAATTCCGAAAATCATCCGGATTATTCTCCTGGAGCTCCCGCAGCAAAGGCATATAACATCATTGGTCACGAATAATAAAGGAACCAGTTTTTGTTCCAAGAACGCCTCCTCCTCCTGGACTGGACTGGACTTGGGTCAAAGCGATAACTCCAAGGCCAATAATAAATAACACGTTCTCTCCTCCGCTTCTGCAACATGTCTGGTTGATGAACGGCCATTCAGAAACCAACTGAAAAGTGCGAATCAAACACTCACCAAACTTCTACTAATACGAAATTACCAGAGTGAGCCCAAAAGGTGGCGCTAAACAGCTGAAAAACCGCGCAGTACGTCACTACGTTCGTGTTTGTTGGCCGACAATTCCTTGCTGTTTGTATGCAGGACAAAATCCAGGCACACGCCTGCGGACAGTCTGAGGTTTTGTCTGCGGAAAATCCGATGGTGTGTGCGAGGCTTAAGACTTTACACACCTTTTGTTTCGATGCACCCGGAATGCATTAACCTATTGAAAGTGAAATTTGGTTGGACTTCATCCTCCCTCCCAGATCAGAAATGAAGACAGATTTTTTTATAGATTATAAGAGATTTAAACACCTCGGCATTAGAAACTAACTATGTGCCTTGAAAAAGTATTCATACCCCTTGAAATTTCCCACATTCTGTCATGTTACAACCAAAAACATAAATGTATTTTATTGGGATTTTATGTGATAGACCAACACAAAGTGTCACATAATTGTGAAGTGGAAGGAAAATGATAAATGATACAAATAAATATGTGAAAAGTGTGGGGGGAGGGGGACATTTGTATTCAGCCCCCTTTACTCTGATACCCCTAACTAAAATCTAGTGGAACCAATTGCCTTCAGAAGTCACCTAATTAGTAAATAGAGTCCACCTGTGTGTCATTTAATCTCAGTATAAATACAGCTGTTCTGTGAAGCCCTCAGAGGTTTGTTATGCCATATACACACGAGCTGAATTTTCGACCGGACTGGTCCGGCGGACAATCCGACCGTTTGTGGGCTCCATCGGACCTGCAGCGGACTTTTTCGGTCGAAAATCTGACGGAGTTTAGATTTGAAACATGCTTCAAATCTTTCCGATGGACTCGAGTCCGGTCGAAAAATCTGCTCGTCTGTATGCTAGTCTGACGAACGAAAACCGATGCTAGGGCAGCTATTGGCTACTGGCTATCAAATTCCTTATTTTAGTCCGCTGTACGTCATCACGTATGAATCCGTCGGACTTTGGTGTGATCGTGTGTAGGCAAGTCCGGTCATTAGAAAGTCCGTCAAAAGTCCATCGGAAAGACCGTCAGACCTTTGTTGTCGAAAAGTCCAACCGTGTGTACGCAGCATTAGAGAACCTTAGTGAACAAACAGCATCATGAAGGCCAAAGAACACACCAGGGATAAAGTTGTGGAGAAGTATAAAGCAGGGTTTGGTTATAAAAAAATCTCCCAAGCTTTGAAGATCTCACGGAGCTCTGTTCAATCCATCATCGGAAAATGGAAAGAGTATGGGACAACTGCGAACCCACCAAGACATGGCCGTCCACCTAAACTGACCGGCCGGGCAAGGAGAGCATTCATCAGAGAAGAGCCAAGAGGTCCATGGTAACTCTGGAGGAGCTGCAGAGATCCACAGCTCAGGTGGGAGAATCTGTCCACAGGACAACTATTAGTCGTGTTCTCCACAAATCTGCCCTTTATGGAAGAGTGACAAGAAGAAAGACATTGGTGAAAGGAAGTCATAAGAAGTCCTGTTTGTAGTTTGTGAGAAGCCATGTGGAGGACACAGCAAACATGTGGAAGAAGGTGATCTGGTCACATGAGACCAAAATTCAACTTTATGGCCTAAAAGCAAAATTCTATGTGTGGGGGGGAAAACTAACACTGCACATCACCCTGAACACACCATCCCCACCGTGAAACATGGTGGTGGCAGCATCATGTGGTGGGGATGGTTTTCTTCAGCAGGGACAGGGAAGCTGGTCAGAGTTGATGGGAAGATGGATGGAGACAAATACAGGACAATCTTAGAAGAAAACCTGTTATAGGGCGTACACACGGTCGGACTTTGTTCGGACATTCCGACAACAAAATCCTAGGATTTTTTCCGACGGATGTTGGCTCAAACTTGTCTTGCATACACACGGTCACACAAATTTGTCGGAAAATCCGATCGTTCTAAACGCAGTGACGTAAAATACGTACGTTGGGACTATAAACGGGGCAGTAGCCAATAGCTTTCATCTCTTTATTTATTCTGAGCATGCGTGGCACTTTGTCCGTCAGATTTGTGTACACACGATCGGAAATTCCGACAACGGATTTTGTTGTCGGAAAATTTTATATCCTGCTCTCAAACTTTGTGTGTCGGAAAATCTGATGGAAAATGTCCGATGGAGTCCACACACGGTCGGAATTTCCGACAACACGCTCCGATTGGACATTTTCCATCGGAAAATCCAACCGTGTGTACGGGGCTTTAGAGTCTACAAAAGACTTGAGACTGGGGGGGAGGTTCACCTTCCAGCAGGACAACGACCCGAAACATCCAGCCAGAGCTACAATGGAATGGTTTAGATCAAAGCATATTCATGTGTTAGAATGGCCCAGTCACAGTCCAGACCTAAATCACATTGAGAATCTGTGGCAAGACTTGAAAATTGCTGTTCACAGACGCTCTCCATCCAATCTGACAGAACTTGAGATATTTTACAAAGAAGAATGGGCAGAAATGTCCTCTCTATATGTGCAAAGCTGGTAGAGACATCCCCAAAAAGACTTGTAGAGAAAGGGGGTTCTACAAAGTATTGACTCCGGGGGGCGCCATACAAATGCCCCTCCCCCACACTTTTCACATATTTATTTGTATCATTTATCATTTTCCTTCCACTTCACAATTATGTGACACTTTGTGTTGGTCTATCACATAAAATCCCAATAAAATACATTTATGTTTTTGGTTGTAACAAAATGTGGGAAATTTTAAGGGGTATGAATACTTTTTCCAGACACTGTAGAAATGTTTTAGCTGAACCAGCGCTCATCTTTAATTAGCGCAGGGCTCATCCCAGCCCGATTACACCCATCCGGCCGTCCACTTTGGCTCAAAACCCATTAAGATTTGGCGCTGCCGCCGGCTGCCGAGGGGTTAATGCCGCCTGTTCACCGGGATGCTGCTCAGGATCGATTTCCCCGACTGGCTGAAGGGAATTTCTTCTAATAAATATAATGAAATAAGAAAAGGAGTGAATGACAGGTAGCAGCCATATCCTGGGGACAAATGAATAGAGGACAGAGATAGATGGCCGCGGTTTTAATTAACAGGCAGGTCGTTACCCTAATCCGTACAGCCGGAGCCGCGGGTTTGAAGGTGAAGCGCACCGCGGCGAGGAAGGCAATGTCATTTCATCGTCATTACTGACCATCACCCGGGATAAGCCATTGTCGCCAGCGCCCGCTCCTCCGCCCAGCGATAATGAAGAAAGAATTGCTGCGCTGGGAGGACAGACGGGAAATAATGACCGCCTGCGATTGGCGAGAATTCATTTACATTCTGTGATATATTGTGCAGGCCGAATGATTTATTGAGGCCTGCAGTTATCCACGGGAAAATATTACTGAAGAATAAGAAGAGCTATTGATAGTATCGCACGCAGGAAGGCGCAAGAGAGGGGGGGGGGGCAACGTCCACCAATCGGATACGAGCGTCATGGAAGAAAGTCATGTGACTCCAAACCACATCACTGCTCAGCCAACTAGAGTTTTTATTGGAACTTTCTTTTTATTTATTTTTGACAAAAACAATTCAAGTGATAACAAAGTGTAACATTGTAACATGCTGCCTCTGAAACGATACAATGTAACAACATAGAAGTGACACAATGTTATAAACATCCACAAATAATACATGAAATCCAGGAAAAGGGATCCGTTCATCACCGCTGTGCATGCGGAGTATTAATGGCAACGTTCTGTAGTCTGATGGGCCGCACACATGATCGGAAAATCCGGAAAATACCGCTTTCCACGCAATCGTGCGACAATCGGATCGTTTGTTCATCCGATAATTATCCAATGGGACAAACACGAAAGTTTTTCTCGTAGGATACCAGATCGTACGATTTTCGTTTAACCATTTTAGCCCCTGAAGAACAGCCATTTTTTGCAATACGGCACTGCGCTGCTTTAACGGACAATTGCGCGGTCGTGCGACGCTGTACCCAAATAAAATTGACATCCTTTTTTTCCCAAAAATAGAGCTTCCTTTTGGTGGTATTTGATCACCTCTGCATTTTTATTTATTTATTTTATTTATTTTTTTTATAAACAAAAATAGCCCAACAAGTTTGAAAAAAAAAAAACATTTTTAACTTTTTGCTATAATAAATATCCAAAAAAATAAAAAATAAATAAAATGTATTAATCAATTTAGGCTGATATATATTCTGCATATTTTTGGTAAAAAAAAATCCCAATAAGCGTATATTGATTGGTTTGTGCAAAAGTTATTGCGTCTACAAAATAGGGGATAGATTAATGGCATTTTAATTTTTTTTATTTTTTTTTACTGTGATCTGTGATTTTTAGCGGGACTGCGACATTGCGGTGGACACATCAGACACTTTTGACATATTTTTGAGACCATTGGCATTTATACAGCGATCAGAGCTATAAAAATGCGCCGATTACTGTATAAATGTCACTGGCAGGGAAGGGGTTAACACTAGAGGGTGGTCAAGGGGTTAATTGTTCCCTAGGGAGGTGCGTTCTAACTGTGGGGGGGAGGAGACTGACTGGAGAAGGAGAGAGATCGCTGTTCCTGATCACTAGGAACAGACAATCTCTCTACTCCCCTGACAAAACGGAGATCTGTTTGTTTACATAGGCAGATCCCTGTTCTGCCTCTCTTTAGAACGATCGTGGGTGGCTGGTGCACATCAAGTCCACCGGATCCGCTGATTGGCTCCCCCACTAGCAAATGGGCATGCCCACGTGATGAGAGGGGGCCCTGCGTCACCTGACATTACTAAAATGGTCACTCATAGAATTTAGTGAATATTCAGTGTCAGAATCTGCAGACAGCCGGCATGGAATGGTCACAATCCATGAGGAAGACACAAGAGATGAGCAATAATGTGGAGGATATGATCAGAATCTACGGGCACAGCACAGAAGATGGTCAAAGACTGTGTGCACACCATAGAAGATGGTCAGAGACTGTGGACACACCATAGA
This sequence comes from Aquarana catesbeiana, assembly GCF_042186555.1. Classification (NCBI taxonomy): domain Eukaryota; kingdom Metazoa; phylum Chordata; class Amphibia; order Anura; family Ranidae; genus Aquarana; species Aquarana catesbeiana. The sequence continues at coordinate 3,557,798 of NC_133330.1, read as the reverse complement.
AAATGGTCAGAGACTATGGACACACCATAGAAGATGGTCAGAGACTGTGGGCACACCACAGAAGATGGTCAGAGACTGTGGGCACACCATAGAAGATGGTCAGAGACTGTGGGCACAGCACAGAAGATGGTCAGAGACTGTGGGCACAGCACAGAAGATGGTCAGAGACTGTGTGCACACCATAGAAGATGGTCAGAGACTGTGGACACACCATAGAAAATGGTCAGAGACTATGGACACACCATAGAAGATGGTCAGAGACTGTGGGCACACCACAGAAGATGGTCAGAGACTGTGGGCACACCATAGAAGATGGTCAGAGACTGTGGGCACAGCACAGAAGATGGTCAGAGACTGTGGGCACAGCACAGAAGATGGTCAGAGACTGTGTGCACACCATAGAAGATGGTCAGAGACTGTGGACACACCATAGAAAATGGTCAGAGACTATGGACACACCATAGAAGATGGTCAGAGACTGTGGGCACACCACAGAAGATGGTCAGAGACTGTGGGCACACCATAGAAGATGGTCAGAGACTGTGGGCACACCATAGAAGATGGTCAGAGACTGTGGACACACCACAGAAGATGGTCAGAGACTGTGGACACACCATAGAAAATGGTCAGAGACTATGGACACACCATAGAAGATGGTCAGAGACTGTGGGCACACCACAGAAGATGGTCAGAGACTGTGGGCACACCATAGAAGATGGTCAGAGACTGTGGGCACACCATAGAAGATGGTCAGAGACTGTGGGCACAGCACAGAAGATGGTCAGAGACTGTGGGCACAGCACAGAAGATGGTCAGAGACTGTGGGCACACCATAGAAGATGGTCAGAGACTGTGGGCACACCACAGAAGATGGTCAGAGACTGTGGACACACCATAGAAGATGGTCAGAGACTGTGGGCACAGCACAGAAGATGGTCAGAGACTCTGGGCACACCATAGAAGATGGTCAGAGACTCTGGGCACACCGCAGAAGAAGTTCAGAGACTGTGGACACACCACAGAAGATGGTCAGTGACTGTGGACACACCATAGAAGATGGTCAGAGACTGTGGACACATCATAGAAGATGGTCAGAGACTGTGGGCACAGCACAGAAGATGGTCAGATACTGTGGGCACAGCACAGAAGATGGTCAGAGACTGTGGGCACACCATAGAAGATGGTCAGAGACTGTGGGCACACCACAGAAGATGGTCAGAGACTGTGGGCACACCATAGAAGATGGTCAGAAACTGTGGACACACCATAGAAGATGGTCAAAGACTCTGGGCACACCATAGAAGATGGTCAGAGACTGTGGGCACACCATAGAAGATGGTCAGAGACTGTGGGCACACCGCAGAAGATGGTCAGAGACTGTGGACACACCATAGAAAATGGTCAGAGACTATGGACACACCATAGAAGATGGTCAGAGACTCTGGGCACACCACAGAAGATGGTCAGAGACTGTGGGCACACCACAGAAGATGGTCAGAGACTGTGGACACACCATAGAAGATGGTCAAAGACTCTGGGCACACCATAGAAGATGGTCAGAGACTGTGGGCACACCATAGAAGATGGTCAGAGACTGTGGACACACCACAGAAGATGGTCAGAGACTGTGGACACACCATAGAAGATGGTCAGAGACTGTGGACACACCATAGAAGATGGTCAGAGACTCTGGGCACACCACAGAAGATGGTCAGAGACCGTGGACACACCATAGAAGATGGTCAGAGACTCAGGGCACACCACAGAAGATGGTCAGAGACCGTGGACACACCATAGAAGATGGTCAGAGACTCTGGGCACACCACAGAAGATGGTCAAAGACTGTGGGCACACCACAGAAGATGGTCAGAGACTGTGGTAATGCCACAGGACACAGGCACAGTCCACAGGCATGTGACAAGAGATGGTTGAGGACTGCATAGATACTATAGGAGGGGTGGAGACGAGGGACCTGATTCTGGTGTCATAGAATGGGAGGCACAGAGCAACCGAGGGCAGCCAAAAAAACGCCAAAAGGCTCAATACAGCCCATGGAGCGCAGGATGGGCACCGCCCCCCAGGGGCTCAATATTCAATCACACTGCGAGCCTTTCCATATTATGGGGGACATGAATACTTTTCTATAGGACCCCAATGGACGGGCTTTCCCCGAAAAGTTTTAACCATTTTATTGTAGAACAAAGTGGAGAAAGGTCAACTGAGCGACCAAACGTCACCCAGATACCCCGCCTCTTATTTGTTCTTCAATATAATGACCGACCAATCAGAATCCAAGACATGAGATGAGCTCAGAACTTCAGCTATATAAGGTATATAAGTACCTGAAATAAATAAATAAATAAATAGCTGACAATATGTGAAAATCTACTGATCGTTCTATAAGACGTTCTACTGAAAGGAACCTCTGGATCCGATCATTTCATCATAGGACCGGTCTGCATCGATCGGTTTTCAAAAAAGTTTACTTTACATTGATTATAGAGGAGAAGGAAATAAAAGTGATATGAGACATAAACAGAAAAACGATAGATAGATAGATAGATAGAGAGATAGAGAGAGAGAGATAGATAGATAGATAGATAGATCTATCCATATCAGAGAATCAACTACTGAACAAAACACCTCTATGAGGGAATCTCTCCTGTCATCTCTCCATCCAACATCTCCTCCTCTCATCTGTCATCTCTCCATCCAACATCTCCTCCTCTCATCTGTCATCTCTCCATCCAACATCTCCTCCTCTCATCTGTCATCTCTCCATCCAACATCTCCTCCTCTCATCTGTCATCTCTCCATCCAACATCTCCTCCTCTCATCTGTCATCTCTCCATCCAACATCTCCTCCTCTCATCTGTCATCCCTCCATCCAACATCTCCTCTCATCTGTCATCCCTCCATCCAACATCTCCTCTCATCTGTCATCCCTCCATCCAACATCTCCTCTCATCTGTCATCCCTCCATCCAACATCTCCTCCTCTCATCTGTCATCTCTCCATCCAACATCTCCTCCTCTCATCTGTCATCTCTCCATCCAACATCTCCTCTCATCTGTCATCTCTCCATCCAACATCTCCTCTCATCTGTCATCTCTCCATCCAACATCTCCTCCTCTCATCTGTCATCTCTCCATCCAACATCTCCTCCTCTCATCTGTCATCTCTCCATCCAACATCTCCTCCTCTCATCTGTCATCTCTCCATCCAACATCTCCTCCTCTCATCTGTCATCTCTCCATCCAACATCTCCTCCTCTCATCTGTCATCCCTCCATCCAACATCTCCTCTCATCTGTCATCCCTCCATCCAACATCTCCTCTCATCTGTCATCCCTCCATCCAACATCTCCTCTCATCTGTCATCCCTCCATCCAACATCTCCTCCTCTCATCTGTCATCTCTCCATCCAACATCTCCTCCTCTCATCTGTCATCTCTCCATCCAACATCTCCTCTCATCTGTCATCTCTCCATCCAACATCTCCTCTCATCTGTCATCTCTCCATCCAACATCTCCTCCTCTCATCTGTGATCCCTCCATCCAACATCTCCTCCTCTCATCTGTCATCCCTCCATCCAACATCTCCTCCTCTCATCTGTCATCCCTCCATCCAACATCTCCTCCTCTCATCTGTCATCCCTCCATCCAACATCTCCTCCTCTCATCTGTCATCCCTCCATCCAACATCTCCTCCTCTCATCTGTCATCTCTCCATCCAACATCTCCTCTCATTTGTCATCCCTCCATCCAACATCTCCTCTCATCTGTCATCCCTCCATCCAACATCTCCTCCTCTCATCCAACATCTCCTCCTCTCATCTGTCATCTCTCCATCCAACATCTCCTCCTCTCATCTGTCATCTCTCCATCCAACATCTCCTCCTCTCATCTGTCATCTCTCCATCCAACATCTCCTCCTCTCATCTGTCATCCCTCCATCCAACATCTCCTCCTCTCATCTGTCATCCCTCCATCCAACATCTCCTCCTCTCATCTGTCATCCCTCCATCCAACATCTCCTCCTCTCATCTGTCATCCCTCCATCCAACATCTCCTCCTCTCATCTGTCATCTCTCCATCCAACATCTCCTCTCATTTGTCATCCCTCCATCCAACATCTCCTCTCATCTGTCATCCCTCCATCCAACATCTCCTCCTCTCATCCAACATCTCCTCCTCTCATCTGTCATCTCTCCATCCAACATCTCCTCCTCTCATCTGTCATCTCTCCATCCAACATCTCCTCCTCTCATCTGTCATCTCTCCATCCAACATCTCCTCCTCTCATCTGTCATCTCTCCATCCAACATCTCCTCCTCTCATCTGTCATCCCTCCATCCAACATCTCCTCTCATCTGTCATCCCTCCATCCAACATCTCCTCTCATCTGTCATCCCTCCATCCAACATCTCCTCTCATCTGTCATCCCTCCATCCAACATCTCCTCCTCTCATCTGTCATCTCTCCATCCAACATCTCCTCCTCTCATCTGTCATCTCTCCATCCAACATCTCCTCTCATCTGTCATCTCTCCATCCAACATCTCCTCTCATCTGTCATCTCTCCATCCAACATCTCCTCCTCTCATCTGTCATCTCTCCATCCAACATCTCCTCCTCTCATCTGTCATCTCTCCATCCAACATCTCCTCCTCTCATCTGTCATCTCTCCATCCAACATCTCCTCCTCTCATCTGTCATCTCTCCATCCAACATCTCCTCCTCTCATCTGTCATCTCTCCATCCAACATCTCCTCCTCTCATCTGTCATCTCTCTATCCAACATCTCCTCCTCTCATCTGTCATCTCTCCATCCAACATCTCCTCCTCTCATCTGTCATCCCTCCATCCAACATCTCCTCTCATCTGTCATCCCTCCATCCAACATCTCCTCTCATCTGTCATCCCTCCATCCAACATCTCCTCTCATCTGTCATCCCTCCATCCAACATCTCCTCCTCTCATCTGTCATCTCTCCATCCAACATCTCCTCCTCTCATCTGTCATCTCTCCATCCAACATCTCCTCTCATCTGTCATCTCTCCATCCAACATCTCCTCTCATCTGTCATCTCTCCATCCAACATCTCCTCCTCTCATCTGTCATCTCTCCATCCAACATCTCCTCCTCTCATCTGTCATCCCTCCATCCAACATCTCCTCTCATCTGTCATCCCTCCATCCAACATCTCCTCTCATCTGTCATCCCTCCATCCAAAATCTCCTCTCATCTGTCATCTCTCCATCCAACATCTCCTGCTCTCATCTGTCATCTCTGCATCCAACATCTCCTCCTCTCATCTGTCATCTCTGCATCCAACATCTCCTCTCATCTGTCATCCCTCCATCCAACATCTCCTCCTCTCATCTGTCATCTCTGCATCCAACATCTCCTCCTCTCATCTGTCATCTCTGCATCCAACATCTCCTCTCATCTGTCATCCCTCCATCCAACATCTCCTCCTCTCATCTGTCATCTCTCCATCCAACATCTCCTCCTCTCATCTGTCATCTCTCCATCCAACATCTCCTCTCATCTGTCATCTCTCCATCCAACATCTCCTCCTCTCATCTGTCATCCCTCCATCCAACATCTCCTCCTATCATCTCTCCATCCAACATCTCCTCCTCTCATCTGTCATCTCTCCATCCAACATCTCCTCCTCTCATCTGTCATCCCTCTATCCAACATCTCCTCTCATCTGTCATCCCTCCATCCAACATCTCCTCTCATCTGTCATCCCTCCATCCAAAATCTCCTCTCATCTGTCATCTCTCCATCCAACATCTCCTCCTCTCATCTGTCATCCCTCCATCCAACATCTCCTCTCATCTGTCATCTCTCCATCCAACATCTCCTCCTCTCATCTGTCATCTCTCCATCCAACATCTCCTCCTCTCATCTGTCATCTCTCCATCCAACATCTCCTCCTCTCATCTGTCATCCCTCCATCCAACATCTCCTCTCATCTGTCATCCCTCCATCCAACATCTCCTCCTCTCATCTGTCATCTCTCCATCCAACATCTCCTCCTCTCATCTGTCATCCCTCCATCCAACATCTCCTCCTCTCATCTGTCATCCCTCCATCCAACATCTCCTCCTCTCATCTGTCATCCCTCCATCCAACATCTCCTCCTCTCATCTGTCATCCCTCCATCCAACATCTCCTCCTCTCATCTGTCATCCCTCCATCCAACATCTCCTCCTCTCATCTGTCATCTCTCCATCCAACATCTCCTCTCATTTGTCATCCCTCCATCCAACATCTCCTCTCATCTGTCATCCCTCCATCCAACATCTCCTCCTCTCATCCAACATCTCCTCCTCTCATCTGTCATCTCTCCATCCAACATCTCCTCCTCTCATCTGTCATCTCTCCATCCAACATCTCCTCCTCTCATCTGTCATCTCTCCATCCAACATCTCCTCCTCTCATCTGTCATCTCTCCATCCAACATCTCCTCCTCTCATCTGTCATCTCTCCATCCAACATCTCCTCCTCTCATCTGTCATCCCTCCATCCAACATCTCCTCTCATCTGTCATCCCTCCATCCAACATCTCCTCTCATCTGTCATCCCTCCATCCAACATCTCCTCTCATCTGTCATCTCTCCATCCAACATCTCCTCCTCTCATCTGTCATCTCTCCATCCAACATCTCCTCTCATCTGTCATCTCTCCATCCAACATCTCCTCTCATCTGTCATCTCTCCATCCAACATCTCCTCCTCTCATCTGTCATCTCTCCATCCAACATCTCCTCCTCTCATCTGTCATCCCTCCATCCAACATCTCCTCTCATCTGTCATCCCTCCATCCAACATCTCCTCTCATCTGTCATCCCTCCATCCAAAATCTCCTCTCATCTGTCATCTCTCCATCCAACATCTCCTCCTCTCATCTGTCATCTCTGCATCCAACATCTCCTCCTCTCATCTGTCATCTCTGCATCCAACATCTCCTCTCATCTGTCATCCCTCCATCCAACATCTCCTCCTCTCATCTGTCATCTCTCCATCCAACATCTCCTCCTCTCATCTGTCATCTCTCCATCCAACATCTCCTCTCATCTGTCATCTCTCCATCCAACATCTCCTCCTCTCATCTGTCATCCCTCCATCCAACATCTCCTCCTATCATCTCTCCATCCAACATCTCCTCCTCTCATCTGTCATCTCTCCATCCAACATCTCCTCCTCTCATCTGTCATCCCTCTATCCAACATCTCCTCTCATCTGTCATCCCTCCATCCAACATCTCCTCTCATCTGTCATCCCTCCATCCAACATCTCCTCTCATCTGTCATCCCTCCATCCAACATCTCCTCCTCTCATCTGTCATCTCTCCATCCAACATCTCCTCCTCTCATCTGTCATCCCTCCATCCAACATCTCCTCCTCTCATCTGTCATCCCTCCATCCAACATCTCCTCCTCTCATCTGTCATCCCTCCATCCAACATCTCCTCCTCTCATCTGTCATCCCTCCATCCAACATCTCCTCCTCTCATCTGTCATCCCTCCATCCAACATCTCCTCCTCTCATCTGTCATCTCTCCATCCAACATCTCCTCTCATTTGTCATCCCTCCATCCAACATCTCCTCTCATCTGTCATCCCTCCATCCAACATCTCCTCCTCTCATCCAACATCTCCTCCTCTCATCTGTCATCTCTCCATCCAACATCTCCTCCTCTCATCTGTCATCTCTCCATCCAACATCTCCTCCTCTCATCTGTCATCCCTCCATCCAACATCTCCTCCTCTCATCTGTCATCCCTCCATCCAACATCTCCTCTCATCTGTCATCTCTCCATCCAACAACTCCTCCTCTCATCTGTCATCCCTCCATCCAACAACTCCTCCTCTCATCTGTCATCCCTCCATCCAACATCTCCTCCTCTCATCTGTCATCCCTCCATCCAACTCCTCCTCTCATCTGTCATCCCTCCATCAAACATCTCCTCTCATCTGTCATGTCTCCATCCAACATCTCCTCTCATCTGTCATCCCTCCATCCAACATCTCCTCCTCTCATCTGTCATCTCTCCATCCAACATCTCCTCCTCTCATCTGTCATCTCTCCATCCAACATCTCCTCCTCTCATCTGTCATCCCTCTATCCAACATCTCCTCTCATTTGTCATCCCTCCATCCAACATCTCCTCCTATCATCTCTCCATCCAACATCTCCTCCTCTCATCTGTCATCCCTCTATCCAACATCTCCTCTCATCTGTCATCCCTCCATCCAACATCTCCTCTCATTTGTCATTCCTCCATCCAACATCTCCTCTCATCTGTCATCCCTCCATCCAACATCTCCTCTCATCTGTCATCCCTCCATCCAACATCTCCTCCTCTCATCTGTCATCTCTCCATCCAACATCTCCTCCTCTCATCTGTCATCCCTCCATCCAACATCTCCTCCTCTCATCTGTCATCCCTCCATCCAACATCTCCTCTCATATGTCATCCCTCCATCCAACATCTCCTCTCATCTGTCATCCCTCCATCCAACATCTCCTCCTCTCATCCAACATCTCCTCCTCTCATCTGTCATCTCTCCATCCAACATCTCCTCCTCTCATCTGTCATCCCTCTATCCAACATCTCCTCTCATCTGTCATCCCTCCATCCAACATCTCCTCTCATTTGTCATCCCTCCATCCAACATCTCCTCTCATCTGTCATCCCTCCATCCAACATCTCCTCTCATTTGTCATCCCTCCATCCAACATCTCCTCTCATCTGTCATCCCTCCATCCAACATCTCCTCCTCTCATCTGTCATCTCTCCATCCAACATCTCCTCCTCTCATCTGTCATCCCTCCATCCAACATCTCCTCCTCTCATCTGTCATCCCTCCATCCAACATCTCCTCCTCTCATCTGTCATCCCTCCATCCAACATCTCCTCCTCTCATCTGTCATCCCTCCATCCAACATCTCCTCCTCTTTTCTGTCATCCCTCCATCCAACATCTCCTCCTCTCATCTGTCATCTCTCCATCCAACATCTCCTCCTCTCATCTGTCATCCCTCCATCCAACATCTCCTCCTCTCATCTGTCATCCCTCCATCCAACATCTCCTCCTCTCATCTGTCATCCCTCCATCCAACATCTCCTCCTCTTTTCTGTCATCCCTCCATCCAACATCTCCTCCTCTCATCTGTCATCCCTCCATCCAACATCTCCTCCTCTCATCTGTCATCCCTCCATCCAACATCCCCTCCTCTTTTCTGTCATCCCTCCATCCAACATCTCCTCCTCTCATCTGTCATCTCTCCATCCAACATCTCCTCCTCTCATCTGTCATTCCTCCATCCAACATCCCCTCCTCTCATCTGTCATCTCTCCATCCAACATCTCCTCCTCTCATCTGTCATCTCTCCATCCAACATCTCCTCTCATCTGTCATCCCTCCATCCAACATCTCTTCCTCTCATCTGTCATCCCTCCATCCAACATCTCCTCTCATCTGTCATCCCTCCATCCAACATCTCCTCTCATCTGTCATCCCTCCATCCAACATCTCCTCTCATCTGTCATCTCTCCATCCAACATCTCCTCCTCTCATCTGTCATCTCTCCATCCAACATCTCCTCTCATCTGTCATCTCTCCATCCAACATCTCCTCCTCTCATCTGTCATCTCTCCATCCAACATCTCCTCCTCTCATGTGTCATCCCTCCATCCAACATCTCCTCTCATCTGTCATCTCTCCATCCAACATCTCCTCCTCTCATCTGTCATCCCTCCATCCAACATCTCCTCCTCTCATCTGTCATCTCTCCATCCAACATCTCCTCTCATCTGTCATCCCTCCATCCAACATCTCCTCCTCTCATCTGTCATCTCTCCATCCAACATCTCCTCTCATCTGTCATCCCTCCATCCAACATCTCCTCTCATCTGTCATCTCTCCATCCAACATCTCCTCTCATCTGTCATCCCTCCATCCAACTCCTCCTCTCATCTGTCATCCCTCCATCCAACATCTCCTCTCATCTGTCATCTCTCCATCCAACATCTCCTCTCATCTGTCATCCCTCCATCCAACATCTCCTCTCATCTGTCATCTCTCCATCCAACATCTCCTCCTCTCATCTGTCATCTCTCCATCCAACATCTCCTCCTCTCATCTGTCATCCCTCTATCCAACATCTCCTCTCATTTGTCATCCCTCCATCCAACATCTCCTCTCATCTGTCATCCCTCCATCCAACATCTCCTCTCATTTGTCATCCCTCCATCCAACATCTCCTCTCATCTGTCATCCCTCCATCCAACATCTCCTCCTCTCATCTGTCATCTCTCCATCCAACATCTCCTCCTCTCATCTGTCATCCCTCCATCCAACATCTCCTCCTCTCATCTGTCATCCCTCCATCCAACATCTCCTCCTCTCATCTGTCATCCCTCCATCCAACATCTCCTCCTCTCATCTGTCATCTCTCCATCCAACATCTCCTCTCATCTGTCATCCCTCCATCCAACATCTCCTCCTCTCATCTGTCATCCCTCCATCCAACATCTCCTCCTCTCATCTGTCATCCCTCTATCCAACATCTCCTCTCATTTGTCATCCCTCCATCCAACATCTCCTCTCATTTGTCATCCCTCCATCCAACATCTCCTCCTCTCATCTGTCATCCCTCCATCCAACATCTCCTCCTCTCATCTGTCATCCCTCCATCCAACATCCCCTCCTCTCATCTGTCATCTCTCCATCCAACATCTCCTCTCATCTGTCATCCCTCCATCCAACATCTCCTCCTCTCATCTGTCATCTCTCCATCCAACATCTCCTCTCATCTGTCATCCCTCCATCCAACATCTCTTCCTCTCGACTGTCATCCCTCCATCCAACATCTCCTCCTCTCATCTGTCATCCCTCCATCCAACATCTCCTCCTCTCATCTGTCATCTCTCCATCCAACATCTACTTTCATCTGTCATCCCTCCATCCAACATCTCCTCTCATCTGTCATCCCTCCATCCAACATCTCCTCCTCTCATCTGTCATCTCTCCATCCAACATCTCCTCCTCTCATCTGTCATCCCTCCATCCAACATCTCCTCCTCTCATCTGTCATCTCTCCATCCAACATCTCCTCTTATCTGTCATCCCTCCATCCAACATCTCCTCTCATCTGTCAACCCTCCATCCAACATCTCCTCCTCTCATCTGTCATCCCTCCATCCAACATCTCCTCCTCTCATCTGTCATCTCTCCATCCAACATCTCCTCCTCTCATCTGTCATCCCTCCATCCAACATCTCCTCCTCTCATCTGTCATCCCTCTATCCAACATCTCCTCTCATCTGTCATCCCTCCATCCAACATCTCCTCTCATTTGTCATCCCTCCATCCAACATCTCCTCCTCTCATCTGTCATCCCTCCATCCAACATCTCCTCCTCTCATCTGTCATCCCTCCATCCAACATCCCCTCCTCTCATCTGTCATCCCTCCATCCAACATCTCCTCCTCTTTTCTTTCATCCCTCCATCCAACATCTCCTCCTCTCATCTGTCATCCCTCCATCCAACATCCCCTCCTCTCATCTGTCATCTCTCCATCCAACATCTCCTCTCATCTGTCATCCCTCCATCCAACATCTCCTCCTCTCATCTGTCATCTCTCCATCCAACATCTCCTCTCATCTGTCATCCCTCCATCCAACATCTCTTCCTCTCGACTGTCATCCCTCCATCCAACATCTCCTCCTCTCATCTGTCATCCCTCCATCCAACATCTCTTCCTCTCATCTGTCATCCCTCCATCCAACATCTCCTCCTCTCATCTGTCATCCCTCCATCCAACATCTCCTCCTCTCATCTGTCATCCCTCCATCCAACATCTCCTCCTCTCATCTGTCATCCCTCCATCCAACATCTCCTCCTCTCATCTGTCATCTCTCCATCCAACATCTCCTCCTCTCATCTGTCATCCCTCCATCCAACATCTCCTCCTCTCATCTGTCATCCCTCCATCCAACATCTCCTCCTCTCATCTGTCATCTCTCCATCCAACATCTCCTCCTCTCATCTGTCATCCCTCTATCCAACATCCCCTCCTCTCATCTGTCATCTCTCCATCCAACATCTCCTCCTCTCATCTGTCATCTCTCCATCCAACATCTCCTCCTCTCATCTGTCATCTCTCCATCCAACATCTCCTTTCATCTGTCATCCCTCCATCCAACATCTCCTTTCATCTGTCATCCCTCCATCCAACATCTCCTCTCATCTGTCATCTCTACATCCAACATCTCCTCCTCTAATCTGTCATCCCTCCATCCAACATCTCCTCTCATCTGTCATCTCTCCATCCAACATCTCCTCTCATCTGTCATCTCTCCATCCAACATCCCCTCCTCTCATCTGTCATCTCTCCATCCAACATCTCCTCTCATCTGTCATCCCTCCATCCAACATCTCCTCCTCTCATCTGTCATCTCTCCATCCAACATCTCCTCTCATCTGTCATCCCTCCATCCAACATCTCTTCCTCTCGACTGTCATCCCTCCATCCAACATCTCCTCCTCTCATCTGTCATCCCTCCATCCAACATCTCCTCCTCTTGACTGTCATCCCTCCACCCAACATCTCCTCCTCTCATCTGTCATCCCTCCATCCAACATCTCCTCCTCTCATCTGTCATCCCTCCATCCAACATCTCCTCCTCTCATCTGTCATCCCTCCATCCAACATCTCCTCCTCTCATCTGTCATCTCTCCATCCAACATCTCCTCCTCTCATCTGTCATCCCTCTATCCAACATCTCTTCCTCTCATCTGTCATCCCTCCATCCAACATCTCCTCCTCTCATCTGTCATCCCTCCATCCAACATCTCTTCCTCTTGACTGTCATCCCTCCACCCAACATCTCCTCCTCTCATCTGTCATTCCTCCATCCAACATCTCCTCCTCTCATCTGTCATCCCTCCATCCAACATCTCCTCCTCTCATCTGTCATCCCTCCATCCAACATCTCCTCCTCTCATCTGTCATCTCTCCATCCAACATCTCCTCCTCTCATCTGTCATCCCTCCATCCAACATCTCCTCCTCTCATCTGTCATCCCTCCATCCAACATCTCCTCCTCTCATCTGTCATCTCTCCATCCAACATCTCCTCCTCTCATCTGTCATCCCTCCATCCAACATCTCCTCCTCTCATCTGTCATCCCTCCATCCAACATCTCCTCCTCTCATCTGTCATCTCTCCATCCAACATCTCCTCCTCTCATCTGTCATCCCTCTATCCAACATCCCCTCCTCTCATCTGTCATCTCTCCATCCAACATCTCCTCCTCTCATCTGTCATCTCTCCATCCAACATCTCCTCTCATCTGTCATCCCTCCATCCAACATCTCTTCCTCTCGACTGTCATCCCTCCATCCAACATCTCCTCCTCTCATCTGTCATCCCTCCATCCAACATCTCTTCCTCTCATCTATCATCCCTCCATCCAACATCTCCTCCTCTCATCTATCATCCCTCCATCCAACATCTCCTCCTCTCATCTGTCATCCCTCCATCCAACATCTCCTCTCATCTGTCATCCCTCCATCCAACATCTCCTCTCATCTGTCATCCCTCCATCCAACATCTCCTCTCATTTGTCATCCCTCCATCCAACATCTCTTCCTCTCATCTGTCATCCCTCCATCCAACATCTCCTCCTCTCATCTGTCATCCCTCCATCCAACATCTCCTCCTCTCATCTGTCATCCCTCCATCCAACATCTCCTCCTCTCATCTGTCATCTCTACATCCAACATCTCCTCCTCTCATCTGTCATCTCTACATCCAACATCTCCTCCTCTCATCTGTCATCCCTCCATCCAACATCTCCTCTCATCTGTCATCCCTCCATCCAACATCTCCTCTCATCTGTCATCCCTCCATCCAACATCTCCTCTCATCTGTCATCTCTCCATCCAACATCTCCTGCTCTCATCTGTCATCTCTCCATCCAACATCTCCTCCTCTCATCTGTCATCCCTCCATCCAACATCTCCTCCTCTCATCTGTCATCTCTCCATCCAACATCTCCTCTCATCTGTCATCTCTCCATCCAACATCTCCTCCTCTCATCTGTCATCCCTCCATCCAACATCTCCTCCTCTCATCTGTCATCCCTCCATCCAACATCTCCTCTCATCTGTCATCCCTCCATCCAACATCTCCTCCTCTCATCTGTCATCCCTCCATCCAACATCTCCTCCTGTCATCTGTCATCTCTCCATCCAACATCTCCTCCTCTCATCTGTCATCTCTCCATCCAACATCTCCTCCTCTCATCTGTCATCCCTCCATCCAGTCTCTCTCCTCCTCTCCTCTCTCATCATTCCATCCAGTCTCTCCTCTCCTCTCCCATCCCTCCATCCAGTCTCTCTCCTCCTCTCCTCTCCTCTCCCATGCCTCCATTCAGTCTCTCTCCTCCTCTCTTCTCTCATCCCTCCATCCAGTCTCTCTCCTCCTCTCCTCTCCCATCCCTCCATTCAGTCTCTCTCCTCCTCTCCTCCCTCCATCCAGTCTCTCTCCTCCTCTCCTCTCTCATCCCTCCATCCAGTCTCTCTCCTCCTCTCCTCTCTCCTCCCTCCAACCAGTCTCTCTCCTCCTCCTCCTCCTCCTCTCCCATCCCTCCATCCAGCCTCTCCTCTCCTCTCCCATCCCTCCATCCAGCCTCTCCTCTCCTCTCCCATCCCTCCATCCAGCCTCTCCTCTCCTCTCCCATCCCTCCATCCAGTCTCTCCTCTCCTCTCCCATCCCTCCATCCAGCCTCTCCTCTCCTCTCCCATCCCTCCATCCAGTCTCTCTCCTCCTGTCCTCTCTCATCCCTCCATCCAGTCTCTCTCCTCCTCTCCTCTCCTCTCTCATCCCTCCATCCAGTCTCTCTCCTCTCCTCTCCCATCCCTCCATCCAGTCTCTCTCCTCCTGTCCTCTCTCATCCCTCCATCCAGTCTCTCTCCTCCTCTATTCTCCTCTCTCATCCCTCCATCCAGTCTCTCCTCTCCTCTCCTCTCTCATCCCTTCATCCAGTCTCTCTCCTCTCCTCTCCCATCCCTCCATCCAGTCTCTCTCCTCTTGTCCTCTCTCATCCCTCCATCCAGTCTCTCTCCTCTTGTCCTCTCTCATCCCTCCATCCAGTCTCTCTCCTCCTCTATTCTCCTCTCTCATCTCTCCATCCAGTCTCTTCTCTCCTCTCCTCTCCTCTCTCATCCCTCCATCCAGTCTCTCTCCTCCTCTCCACTACTCTCCTCTCCCATCCCTCCATCCAGTCTCTCTCCTCCTCTCCTCTCATCCCTCCATCCAGTCTCTCTCCTCCTGTCCTCTCTCATCCCTCCATCCAGTCTCTCTCCTCCTCTCCTCTCCTCTCCTCTCCCATCCCTCCATCCAGTCTCTCTCCTCTCCTCTCCCATCCCTCCATCCAGTCTCTCTCCTCCTGTCCCCACTCATCCCTCCATCCAGTCTCTCTCCTCCTCTATTCTCCTCTCTCATCCCTCCATCCAGTCTCTCCTCTCCTCTCTCATCCCTCCATCCAGTCTCTCTCCTCTCCTCTCCCATCCCTCCATCCAGTCTCTCTCCTCCTGTCCTCTCTCATCCCTCCATCCAGTCTCTCTCCTCCTCTATTCTCCTCTCTCATCCCTCCATCCAGTCTCTCCTCTCCTCTCCTCTCTCATCCCTCCATCCAGTCTCTCCTCTCCTCTCTCATCCCTCCATCCAGTCTCTCTCCTCCTCTCCTCTCCTCTCCTCTCCTCTCTCATCCCTCCATCCAGTCTCTCTCCTCCTCTCCTCTCCTATCCCTCCATCCAGTCTCTCTCCTCCTCTCCTCTCTCATCCCTCCATCCAGTCTCTCTCCTCCTCTCCTCTCTCATCCCTCCATCCAGTCTCTCTCCTCCTCTCCTCTCTCATCCCTCCATCCAGTCTCTCTCCTCCTCTATTCTCCTCTCTCATCCCTCCATCCAGTCTCTCCTCTCCTCTCCCATCCCTCCATCCAATCTCTCCTCTCCTCTCTCATCCCTCCATCCAGTCTCTCTCCTCCTCTCCTCTCCTCTCTCATCCCTCCATCTAGTCTCTCTCCTCTCCTCTCCTCTCTCATCCCTCCATCCAGTCTCTCTCCTCCTCTCCTCTCCTCTCCTCTCTCTGTGAGTAGAGGAGGGATTTTCTCAGCAGCTCGGAAAGTCTCCGGCTCGGTGTTGATGATCAGTCCGGCTCCCCCCGCTCGTTGCTCGGTTGGTTGTCTTCTCTCTCACCCGCCGCCTCTGTGCCCGCTGGATGCCCAAGCTGTGCCCGGAGAGGAGAGGAACCCCGGGGATCGCTGGGTGCAGGTGAGCGGGGGAAGGGAGGGCAGACAGGGCAGGTACCAGTCTGTGCCAAGGACTGCAACACCCTCTGCACAGCGCCATTCCTCTGCCATGGCAGCCTGGCATCACCTACCTGGGCATCATATATAGATAGAGAGAGAGAGAGACTAGAAATGTGAACAAAAATGAAACAATAAAATGTTAATCAATCGCTATCTATCCTATCTATCTATCTATCTATCTATCTATCTATCTATCTATCTCCCCAGGTGGGTTAATCACCTTTCCATGTATTGGATCAGTAGGGGGTCTCTGGTTGTGGTATACAGTGGTATATAGTGGTATACAGTGGTATATAGTGGTATATAGTGGTATATAGTGGGTCAGTTAAGGATTATATATCTCAGTAGACTCTTGTAGAAGGTGAGTCAGTTCCCTCGATCTTCTCTGGAGTTGTACCGATGATGGTTGTTGGTCGATGAGATAAAGATTTATTGATTGCATGTCAAAGTGATCATTTAAAGTTTCTATGCCATTCAAAGTAAAAGGTGATTTATTGCCGGGATTTATACACTGTTTGTCTATATTATATGGCCAACAGTCTGGGAACCCCCCTCCAAATCATGGAGTTCAGGTGTCCCCAGAGAAGGATGAAAATACAAAATTTATGTTTGAAATATACACACATCCTATAAAGCCCCCCTCACCGGGGTATAAATCTACTGGAGTTTGGTGTGGAGGAACTCGAGTGTCCTGCACAGAGTCATGACCTCATCCATACTGAACATCTTTGGGATAGATTGTAAAACCTTGTGGAAAGCCTTCTCAGAAGAGTGGAGGTCATGGTCTTGTAATGCAATATCCAACAGGCTCAGGGCCCTGACCTCATCCCTACTGAACATCCTTGGGATGAACTGGAATGCCGGTGATGAGCCAGATCTTTTTTTTTTGGCACCCAACATGTGAGCCAGATCCTCTCATCCAACATTAATAGTACCTGATCTCACAAATGGGCACAAATTCCCACAGAAGTCTTCCAAGGTCTCCTGGAATTCCTTCCCAGAAGAGTAGAAGCTGTTAGCCACAGAGGGGGGCACCTCAATATTAATGATCATTGTGAGGGAAGGGGAACTCCATATTAATGGTCATGGTGGCAGGCGGGGGTACTCTATATTATTGGTCATGGGGGGGGGGGGGGAGTACTCCATATTATTGGTCATGGTGGGGGGGTACTCCATATTATTGGTCATGGGGGGGGAGTACTCCATATTATTGGTCATGGTGGGGGGGTACTCCATATTATTGGTCATGGTGGGGGGGTACTCCATATTATTGGTCATGGTGGGGGGGTACTCCATATTATTGGTCATGGTGGGGGAGTACTCCATATTATTGGTCATGGTGGGGGGGTACTCCATATTATTGGTCATGGTGGGGGGGTACTCCATATTATTGGTCATGGTGGGGGGGTACTCCATATTATTGGTCATGGTGGGGGGGTACTCCATATTATTGGTCATGGTGGGGGGGTACTCCATATTATTGGTCATGGTGGGGGGGTACTCCATATTATTGGTCATGGTGGGGGGGTACTCCATATTATTGGTCATGGTGGGGGAGTACTCCATATTATTGGTCATGGTGGGGGGGTACTCCATATTATTGGTCATGGTGGGGGGGTACTCCATATTATTGGTCATGGTTATGGAATGAGATGTCCAACAAGCTCAGAGCCCTGACTTCAACCCTACTGAACACCTTTGGGATGGAATGGAATGGCTCATCCAAAATCAGTGCCTGACTTACAAATGGGCACAAATTTCCACAGACACCCTCCAAAATTTTGTGGAAAATCTTCAGAGAGGAGTTGAGGATGTTATAGCCATAAGGGAACTCATTTTAACTGGCATGGGAGGGGGGCAACTCCATATTGATGGCGGGGGTGTGGAAATCCATGATAATGGGAGGGGGGGGGGACTCCCTATTAATGACCCTGTGGGGGGGGGGGGGGCGGTGCAACTCCCAGGTTTTGGAATGGGATGTCCCTAAACTTTTGGCCATAGACATGTTATCTATCTATCTATCTATCATTCAGCTGACCTTTGCCTGTACATACGGTATATAAGCACACATAACTTTGGCTGTCCCGGTTATCGGTATATTTTCGGTTTGTATCTCAGTGTTGTATTGTGTGTGCAGATCCTCGGTAGGTGTCCTGACTTACCTACAGGGAGAGGAGATCTGGGCTTTGTCTGTTCAGGATTCTTCTCATCTATAAGAGAATTTGGGATTTTGGATTGTTGATCTGTCTGCTGTACAGGGTGATCTCTCCAGTCTTTGCACAGTGCAGTTACGTGTCTTTTACATTTGAGAATTGGATTTCTTCTGATTTTTTTTTTACATATTATTACATAGTAGGTGAGGTTGAAAAAAGACACAAGTCCATCAAGTCCAACCCATGTGTGTGATTATGTGTCAGTATTACATTGTATATCCCTGTATGTTGTGGTCATTCAGGTGATTATCTAATAGTTTCTTGAAGCTATCAATGCTCCCCGCTGAGACCACCGCCTGTGGAAGGGAATTCCACATCCTTGCCGCTCTTACAGTAAAGAACCCTCTACGTAGTTTAAGGTTAAACCTCTTTTCTTCTAATTGTAATGAGTGGCCACGAGTCTTATTAAACTCTCTTCTGCGAAAAAATGTTCTCCCTATTGTGGGGTCACCAGTCCGGTATTTGTATATTGTGGGGTCACCAGTCCGGTATTTGTATATTGTGGGGTCACCAGTCCGGTATTTGTATATTGTGGGGTCACCAGTCCGGTATTTGTATATTGTGGGGTCACCAGTCCAGTATTTGTATATTGTGGGGTCACCAGTCCGGTATTTGTATATTGTGGGGTCACCAGTCTGGTATTTGTATATTGTGGGGTCACCAGTCCGGTATTTATATATTGTGGGGTCACCAGTCCGGTATTTGAATATTGTGGGGTCACCAGTCCGGTATTTGTATATTGTGGGGTCACCAGTCCAGTATTTATATATTGTGGGGTCACCAGTCTGGTATTTGTATATTGTGGGGTCACCAGTCCGGTATTTGAATATTGTGGGGTCACCAGTCTGGTATTTGTATATTGTGGGGTCACCAGTCCGGTATTTGTATATTGTGGGGTCACCAGTCCGGTATTTGTATATTGTGGGGTCACCAGTCCGGTATTTGAATATTGTGGGGTCACCAGTCTGGTATTTGTATATTGTGGGGTCACCAGTCCGGTATTTGTATATTGTGGGGTCACCAGTCCGGTATTTGTATATTGTGGGGTCACCAGTCCGGTATTTGAATATTGTGGGGTCACCAGTCTGGTATTTGTATATTGTGGGGTCACCAGTCCGGTATTTGTATATTGTGGGGTCACCAGTCCGGTATTTGAATATTGTGGGGTCACCAGTCTGGTATTTGTATATTGTGGGGTCACCAGTCCGGTATTTATATATTGTGGGGTCACCAGTCCGGTATTTGAATATTGTGGGGTCACCAGTCTGGTATTTGTATATTGTGGGGTCACCAGTCCGGTATTTGTATATTGTGGGGTCACCAGTCCGGTATTTGTATATTGTGGGGTCACCAGTCCGGTATTTGAATATTGTGGGGTCACCAGTCTGGTATTTGTATATTGTGGGGTCACCAGTCCGGTATTTATACAATGAAATCATATCCCCTCTCAAGCGTCTCTTCTCCAGAGAGAATAAGTTCAGAGCTCACAACCTTTCCTCATAACTAAGATCCTCCAGACCCTTTATTAGCTTTGTTGCCCTTCTTTGTACTCGCTCCATTTCCAGTACATCCTTCCTGAGGACTGGTGCCCAGAACTGGACAGCATACTCCAGGTGAAGCCGGACCAGAGTCTTGTAGAGCGGGAGAATTATCGTTTTATCTCTGGAGTTGATCCCCTTTTAATGCCAATATTCTGTTTGCTTTGTTAGCAGCAGCTTGGCATTGCATGTCATTGCTGAGCCTATCATCTACTAGGACCCCCAGGTCCTTTTCCATCCTTTATTTCTCAATACTTTGTTTTTTGTTTTCTTTTTGCTACTTTGTCTATAAGAATTCCAAACATCAGCATGTTGTACATAGTTACATTGTTCCAGCTAATGTATCTATTTATGTGACACACATAGCCAATGCCATTGGAAGATGGTAATCACTGACGTAGACACTACTACACCACTACCACACCACTACTACACCTCTACTACACCACTACTACACCTCTACTACACCACTACTACACCAATACTAAACCACTACCACACCACTACACCACTACTACACCACTACCACACCACTACCACACCACTACCACACCACTACCACACCTCTACTACACCACTACTAATACACCACTACTACACCACTACCACACCACTACCACACCACTACTACACCACTACCACACCACTACTACACCACTACTACACCTCTACTACATCACTACTACACCACTACCACACCACTACCACACCACTACCACACCACTACTACACCACTACTACACCACTACTACACCACTACCACACCACTACCACACCACTACCACACCTCTACTACACCACTACTACACCACTACTACACCACTACTACACCACTACTACACCACTACCACACCTCTACTACACCTCTACTACACCACTACTACACCTCTACTACACCTCTACTACACCACTACTACACCTCTACTACACCACTACTATACCACTACTCCAGTGATCTCCACTAGACCTGTGCTGAGCAGTTGGCCTGATGCATTGTAAACACAGGAGGTTGACCACTCCATTCTCTGACTGGACAAGGTGGAGAGGGTGTTGTCATTGCCTCACTTACCTCTATTAGTGATGTACACCTGTGCAAGACTGAAGGGGGAGGAGCTGTACACCTGTGCAAGACTGAAGGGGGAGGAGCTGTACACCTGTGCAAGACTGAAGGGGGGAGGAGCCTGTATACCTGTACAAGACTGTAGGGGGAGGAGCCTGTACACCTGTACAAGACTGAAGGGGGAGGAGCTGGTACACCTGTACAAGACTGAAGGGGAGGAGCCGGTACACTTGTGCAAGACTGGAGGGGGGAGGAGCCGGTACACCTGTGCAAGACTGGAGGGGGGAGGAGCCGGTACACCTGTGCAAGACTGAAGGGGAGGAGCCGGTGCACCTGTACAAGACTGAAGGGGAGGAGCCGGTACACCTGTACAAGACTGAAGGGGGGAGGAGCCGGTACACCTGTGCAAGACTGGGGGGGAGGCTGGAGGTCAGATATAAGACTGAAGGGGGGCCAGAGGGAGGATTTAACAGGCTGGGCATTCCACCAGAAAAGGTTTTCATGCTGTAACTCACTTTAACTGACAATGAGACTCTAGTGTAGTGTTCAGGGTGTCAGAATTGGTCCCCTTTGCTGTGACTATAATTGCCTCCTTCTGTCCTCTGGATGGAAGTTGCGGTGAATAGATGTGGATTTTGCACCATACATGTGAGTCACAGAAGGCGGCCGCAGGGGACGGGGCCCTCGGGGGACGCGGCAGAAGCTGCAGCTCCGTTCATTACAGACAATGTGCCGCTAATTGTCATGCAGAGGAACAGCTGAAATCTTTATCACCTCTGGCGATGGCAGCGCCTCTGGCTACAATTACCCGGTGACAGACCCCACTACAACTCCCAGCATCCTCTGCCTGACCCTCTTGCTGGCGGTCTGCCAAACAGCAGAAGGAAATTGGCAGCACACCGACGTAGCGAAAGTCCTTTTATTGAAAAAATTGCAGAAAATACATGACACAGGTGCATGACACGCACCACAAGAACACCAGCCGGGGCAGAGGCTGACGCGTTTCACACAACTACATTGTGCTTACTCAACAACAGAAGCCGATGTCAATCAAATCGCTCAAATCTCATATAAACTGCAACATGTTCATGTCACTTCATTTCATTATTTAGAAATCTGCTGCTTACATTATAATGTTCCCTGGTGATCCCGCCATGGAGGTCCTTGTTCAGGCACTTCCTGTTATAGGGTGACAACGCTCTGTCCCTGTCTCCCAATTTTCCTCCTGCATTGTCACCCTGTCACGTGGGGTTCTGATGATACAGAAGACGCTGTCACCATCTCCCATGGAGGTCCTTGTTCAGGCACTTCCTGTTATAGGGTGACAACACTCTGTCCCTGACTCCTGACTGTACTCCTGTGTTGTCACCCTGTCACATGGGGTTCTGATGGTACAGAAGACGTTGTCACCATTTTCCATGGAGGTCCTTGTTCAGGCACTTCCTGTTATAGGGTGACAACCCTCTGTCCCTGTCTCCCAATTTCCCTCCTGCATTGTCACCCTGTCACATGGGGTTCTGATGGTACAGAAGACGTTGTCACTATCTTTCATGGAGGTCCTTGTTCAGGCACTTCCTGTTATAGGGTGACAACGCTCTGTCTCTGACTCCTGACTGTTCTCCTGTGTTGTCACCTTGTCACATGGGGGGTTCTGATGGAGACTACAAGCGGTTGTGCATGCTTAGGTGCCAACTCTCTGGCCGTGTCAGTCCCACATTTTGGCCCCCTGTTAGACATGTGCAATTCACTTCGTTCTGAATAAGTTTTTTAATGAATTTTCGACAAATTCGTTAATTGGGAAACATCCGAATTAAGGAAAACCTGTTTAATTAATTTTTTCGAATATTTCTAAATTCGAATATGCGTAAATTCGTAAATTCAAACATTCGTAAATACCAAAATTCGTAAATTCGAAAATCCAAAAAACAGAAAATTCCAAAATCTGTGATAATAACTAATTATTAAATTATAGATATTGGAATTTCCTTTCAAATTTGGCTGTTAGTGAATGTAACAAATATGAATTTATCCGAAGTTACGAATTATCCTAAATAACGAATGGCGTATCTAAACGAATGGAATGCAACAAATTATTAATAGTAAAAATAATAATAATAATAATAAAACCTTTTTATTATTTATTATTAATTCGCTCCGTTCCATTTGTTTAGATGCGGCATTCGTTATTTCTGATAATTCGAAATTCCAATACCTATAATTTAATAGTTAGCTATTATTTAGAATTTTCTGATTTTTCGTGTGTATGCAAGACAAGTTTGGCCCATAAATCCGATGGATTTTGTTGTCGGAATGTCCAATCAATGTCCGATCAATGTCCGATCGAGTGTACAGGGCATTACAAGGGATGTTTACATTCCTTGTAACAGGAATAAAAGTGATAAAAAAAAAAAAAAAAAAAATGAAAGCGACAGTGTAAAAGTAAAAAATAAAATAAATAATAATAAAAAAAAAGTTTAAAGCTCCCCCATCCCTCCGTGCTCCTGAGCATTAGCGAATGCATACGTAGGTCACGCGCGCATACGTAAACGACGTTTGCACCACGCATGTGAGGTATCACCGCGAACCTTAGAGCGAGAGCAATAATTCTAGCCCCCGACCTCCTCTGTAACTCTAAGCTGGTAACCTGTCAATATTTTTAAAGCGTTGCCTATGGAGATTTTTTAGGTACTGTACTTTGTTGCCATTCCACGAGCGTGCGCAATTTTAAAGCGCGACATGTTCGGTATCTATTTACTTGGCGTAACATCATCTTTTATACTTTACCAAAAAAATTTGGCTAAATATTGTGTTTAGTTTTCTTTTAAATTCAATAAAGTGTATTAAAAAAAAAAAAAACGGCTGCGCAAATACTGTGTGAAATATAACATTGCAATGATCACCATTTTATTCTCTAGGGTCTCTGCTAAAATATATATATATATATATAATTTGTGGGGGTTCTAAGTAATTTTCTAGCAAAAAATACTGATATAAACTTGCAAACAAAAAGTGCCAGGAAAGGCCGGGTCAGCAAGTGGATATTTAGAATTGGGGTCTGGGGGGGGGGGCCAACTCAGAAGGTGGGTGTGATGGGCAGTCCCTGTCTATTTAGACTATAAAAGTGGGTGTGATTTGGGAAAATAAAATGCGAACCATGGTTTGGGTTTAAAGTGTCCCGAGATACATGCCAACTGTCTTGGATTTGCAAGGTCAGTCCCCCATCTTGGCCCCCTGTCCCACTCATGCTGTGTCCTGGGCTGTGTCCCAGGATCACAGCATCAACCTTATTTAAGCTTTTGCACATATCTAGAGGTGGTGTCCAGGTATAATCAACTGGTAAAGTTGGCTGGATTTGAGTACATCAACTGAGTCTGGGCAGGACATACCAGTAAAGTTGGCTGGATTTTAGTCCATCACCTGAGTCTGAGCAGGACATATCAGTAATTTGGTTGAATTTGGGTCCATCACATGAGTCTGGGTAGGGAATACTGGTAAAGTTGGTTGGATTTGAGTCCATCACCTGAGTCTGGGCAGGACACACTGGTAAAGTTGGTTGGATCTGAGTCCATCACCTGAGTCTGAGAAGGGCATACCGGTAAAGTTGGCTGGATTTGGGTCCATCACATGAGTCTGGGCAGGGAATACCGGTAAAGTTGGTTGGATTTGAGTCCATCACCTGAGTCTGGGCAGGACATACTGGTAAAGTTGGTTGGATCTGAGTCCATCACCTGAGTCTGAGAAGGGCATACCGGTAAAGTTGGCTGGATTTGGGTCCATCACATGAGTCTGGGCAGGGAATACCGGTAAAGTTGGCTGGATTTGAGTCCATCACCTGAGTCTTGGCAGGACACACTGGTAAAGTTGGCTGGATTTGGGTCCCTCACCTGAGTCTGGGCAGGGCATACCGGTAAAGTTGGCTGGATTTGAGTCCATCACCTGAGTCTGGGCAGGACACACTGGTAAAGTTGGCTGGATTTGGGTCCATCACCTGAGTCTGGGCAGGACATACCGGTAAAGTTGGCTGGATTTGGGTCCATCACCGAAGTCTGGGTGGAACACACCGGTGAAGTTGGCTGGATTTGGGTCCATCACCTGACTCAATTTGCATAATTTGGTTGCACCCACCAAGAAAGTGGGTGGGCAAAATACGTACTGTGGGTGGGGCTAACACTGTCCTGGGATGGGACCATAATGTTGGTAAGTCGGTTGCAAGTAGACAGAAAGTGGCTGCAAAGAGGCTGCAGGAGATCATCAGCACTTTCTGTAGATGCAACAATGGATGAAAAGCGGTGAATGCAGCCGCGTCTCTTCACTTAATGTTTCCCATGATCCTTGTCTGATAACAGTCTACATCATGGAAGTGAGGGGTCAATGGAGGGGGGAAGGGTGGTCATGCCTCTGACAGTTTTACTAGTATAATTATAGATCATGAATAAAGGAGACGATCATGGCGATGTCGCTTCAAACGCTTCTCTGGCTGCGTTACGCAGTAAGGGCAAGGCGGCGGCGCCTCCTTTGTGTCGCTTGTGTTACCTTGGCAGTCGGAGGCTCAGCGGTGATATGTAGAATCAAACACTTAATTGGCTGCAAAAGGTCCTCTTTATGTCCTCATCACGAGGACGAGACCCCGTTACATCGTTCACCTGGATCGCTCAGAGGGATCAAACGGCATTTCCAGGCGTGACCCAACATCACAGAGACAATTATTTCCAGCAGATGCTGCAGCTGTGCCAAAGGCACAAAGTTCACAGTATGGGCCTTTAAAGGGTGACTGAAGCCAGACGTCTACATACACAGATAATACAGACATATAGGATACATAGCATAATGCAAACAATCCTGTCACCTCCCAACCCTGCTGTGCTGTATAGTACGTACGGAGAGCGACAACACTTGTGCGCAGTTTGTGTCACTGCCCCGCCTCTTTCCTGTGCCTCACTCCATAGCTCCCAACTGTCCCTGATTTGGAACAATGTCCCTCTGTCCCTCTTTCCTCCTCATTTGTCCCTCATCTTTGTCTAATCTATATAGTTGCATATAAAATGCACTTTTTATCTTTCAAAAACTTTTTCCCAGCGCTAAACCTTTCATCCAATTTCTAAATTGCTGCTTTTGTAAATGTCAAAATCCAATATAAAGAAATAGTAGTGGTAAAAAAAGCACTTGTGGGTCTCCTTTAAGAGGTCGTGAAAGGGGGTGTGTCCTATGCCAACATACTTTTGCCAATAGGTGTCCCTCGTTCCCATGTCAAAAAATTGGCAGGTATGCTCACTCTCGCTGTGACACCATGACACTGTGTCACTGCCCCGCCTCCTGCCTGTTCTTCACTCTCACTGTGACATCATAACACTGTGCCACTGCCCCGCCTCCTGCCTGTGCTTCACTCTCACTGTGACATCATAACACTGTGTCACTGCCCCGCCTCCTGCCTGTGCTTCACTCTCTATGTGACATCATAACACCGTGCCACTGCCCCGCCTCCTACCTGTGCTTCACTCTCTATGTGACATCATAACACTGTGTCATTGCCCCGCCTCCTGCCTGTGCTTTACTCTCTCTGTGACATCATAACACTGTGCCACTGCCCCGCCTCCTGTCTGTGCTTTACTCTCTCTGTGACATCATAACACTGTGTCATTGCCCCGCCTCCTTTCTGTGCACGGGGGAGGGAGGTTCATTAATCCATAGACATAGGAGGGGGGTCAATCATCCTATATACAGAAGAGGGGGGGGGGCATCGTCATATACATAAGATGGGGGTCCATTCTCTGGTATACAGAAGAGGGGGGCCCATTCTCTGGTACACAGAAGAGGGGGGCCCATTCTCAGGCATACAGAAGAGGGGGGCCCATTCTCAGGCATATAGAAGAGGGGGGCCATTCTCTGGTATACAGAAGGGGGGGGGGCATTCTCAGGTATACAGAAGAGGGAGGCCCATTCTCTGGTACACAGAAGAGGGGGGCCATTCTCTGGTACACAGAAGAGGGAGGCCCATTCTCTGGTATACAGAAGAGGGGGGTCCATTCTCTGGTATACAGAAGACGGGGGCCCATTCTCTGGTATACAGAAGAGGGGGGGCCATTCTCTGGTATACAGAAGAGGGGGGTCCATTCTCTAGTACACAGAAGAGGGGGGCCCATTCTCTGGTATACAGAAGAGGGGGGCCCATTCTCTGGTATACAGAAGATGGGGGTCCATTCTCTAGTACACAGAAGAGGGGGGCCCATTCTCTGGTATACAGAAGAGGGGGGTCCATTCTCTGGTATACAGAAGAGGGGGGCCCATTCTCTGGTACACAGAAGAGGGGGGCCCATTCTCAGGCATACAGAAGAGGGGGGCCCATTCTCAGGCATATAGAAGAGGGGGGCCATTCTCTGGTATACAGAAGAGGGGGGGGGCATTCTCAGGTATACAGAAGAGGGAGGCCCATTCTCTGGTACACAGAAGAGGGAGGCCCATTCTCTGGTATACAGAAGAGGGGGGTCCATTCTCTGGTATACAGAAGAGGGGGGTCCATTCTCTAGTACACAGAAGAGGGGGGGCCATTCTCTGGTATACAGAAGAGGGGGGCCCATTCTCTGGTATACAGAAGAGGGGGGCCCATTCTCTGGTATACAGAAGAGGGGGGCCCATTCTCTGGTATACAGAAGAGGGGGCGTATTCTCTGGTATACAGAAGGGGGGGCAATTTTCAGGTATACAGAAGAGGGAGGCCCATTCTCTGGTACACAGAAGAGGGAGGCCCATTCTCTGGTATACAGAAGAGGGGGGTCCATTCTCTGGTATACAGAAGAGGGGGGTCCATTCTCTAGTACACAGAAGAGGGGGGGCCATTCTCTGGTATACAGAAGAGGGGGGCCCATTCTCTGGTATACAGAAGAGGGGGCCCATTCTCTGGTATACAGAAGGGGGGGCAATTTTCAGGTATACAGAAGAGGGGGGCCCATTCTCTGGTATACAGAAGAGGGGGGTCCATTCTCTGGTATACAGAAGAGGGGGGTCCATTCTCAGGTATACAGAAGAGGGGGGTCCATTCTCTGGAATACAGAAGAGGGGGGCTATTCTCTGGTATACAGAAGAGGGGGGTCCATTCTCTGGTATACAGAAGAGGGGGGCAATTCTCAGGTATACAGAAGAGGGGGCCCATTCTCAAGTATACAGAAGAGGGGGCCCATTCTCTGGTATACAGAAGAGGGGGGTCCATTCTCTGGTATACAGAAGAGGGGGGTCCATTCTCTGGTATACAGAAGAGGGGGGTCCATTCTCTAGTACACAGAAGAGGGGGGCCATTCTCTGGTATACAGAAGAGGGGGGCCCATTCTCTGGTATACAGAAGAGGGGGGCCCATTCTCTGGTATACAGAAGGGGGGGCAATTTTCAGGTATACAGAAGAGGGGGCCCATTCTCAAGTATACAGAAGAGGGGGGCCCATTCTCTGGTATACAGAAGAGGGGGGTCCATTCTCTGGTATACAGAAGAGGGGGGTCCATTCTCAGGTATACAGAAGAGGGGGCCCATTCTCCAGCATACAGAAGAGGGGGGCCCATTCTCTGGAATACAGAAGAGGGGGGCTATTCTCTGGTATACAGAAGAGGGGGGTCCATTCTCTGGTATACAGAAGAGGGGGCCCATTCTCAAGTATACAGAAGAGGGGGCCCATTCTCTGGTATACAGAAGAGGGGGGTCCATTCTCTGGTATACAGAAGAGGGGGGGCAATTCTCAAGTATACAGAAGAGGGGGCCCATTCTCTGGTATACAGAAGAGGGGGCCCATTCTCTGGTATACAGAAGAGGGGGGGCAATTCTCTGGTATACAGAAGAGGGGGGTCCATTCTCTGGTATACAGAAGAGGGGGCCCATTCTCCGGCATACAGAAGAGGGGGGCCCATTATCAAGTATACAGAAGAGGGGGCCCATTCTCTGGTATACAGAAGAGGGGGGTCCATTCTCAGGTACACAGAAGAGGGGGCCCATTCTCCAGCATACAGAAGAGGGGGGCCCATTCTCTGGAATACAGAAGAGGGGGGCTATTCTCTGGTATACAGAAGAGGGGGGTCCATTCTCAGGTCCATCACCCTGTATAAGGGGGTCCAGAAGAGGGGGATCAGAGTAGGGGTGTCTATCTTCCTATATCCAGAGGGGGGGGGGGTCTATAACTCAATATGTAGAGCATAGTATCCGTTGTTCCAAGCAGCAGACCCCCCCCCCCCCCCCAGATCCTGCACTGATGAAACCATGTATCTGTCTAAGCAGATTATTAATGTATACAGTCAGCGGCGGTTTTCCTGCGCGTGAGCGGACGGACTTAATGAAAATTTCTTTTCTGTGTCAGATTCGTGTCTGCGGATCATCTCTGCGTTTCCAGGAAGAGAAAATCTGTTGCCGGTTGAAGGTACTGTAAAGCTCATATTACTGGTTCTAGCGGTCCATGTCTGCCATGATGGGGTTCCGGGAGACACGCCCATCCTCCGATATGATTGAGGCGCCGTCCTGTCAGTGGCGGGATTCATGTCACAGTGTGATAATAAATTGCCTCTGGACGCCGCCTGAAAAAATGATAGAACATCTGCCAGAAAAAAGCCACATAAAGAAACGGCCATAATGGAGCGTATTGCACGCGCGTTTGTATGCGTTTGCCTTTATAAGCATTTTTTCTAAGATGTTCCCCTCTACTCATTTTTCACTAAAATCAATTTACACCTTAAACGCCACGTTTATGCACATTGAGCGTTTTTCCTGCCCAGTGTACACAAGGCCTGATTGTCTCAAGTGCTCGGAGCAGCATCTGCAACGCATCACAGCCAGCAGTTCTTGTGTATGGAGCTCATTTACATTTGGATTATTTGGATCTTTTCAAGTACTTTGGAGGAGCAGCGAAGGGTTAGACCAGGGGTGTCTAACTTAATTTCAATGCAGGCCACATCAGCAGTATTGTTGTCCTCAAAGGGCCCGTTGTATCCGGGGTGTGCTATATACAGAGTGCAGAGTTCAGGAGTGTACTGTGTACAGAGTGCAGAGTTCAGGGGTGTGCTAAGTACAGTGTGCAGAGTTCAGGAGTGTGCTACATACAGTGTGCAGAGTTTAGGGGTGTGCTATGTACAGTGTGCAGAGTTTAAGGGTGTGCTATGTACAGAGTGCAGAGTTTAGGGGTGTGCTACATACAGTGTGCAGAGTTTAGGGGTGTGCTATGTACAGTGTGCAGAGTTTAAGGGTGTGCTATGTACAGGGCGCAGAGTTTAGGGGTGTGCTATGAACAGAGTGCAATGTTTAGGAGTGTGCTATGTACAGAGTGCATTGTTTAGGGGTGTGCTATGTACAGGGTGCAGAGTTTAGGGGTGTGTTATGTACAGGGTGCAGAGTTTAGGGGTGTGCTATGTACAGAGTGCAGAGTTTAGGGGTGTGCTATGTACAGGGTGCAGAGTTTAGGGGCTGTGCTATGAACAGAGTGCAGAGTTTAGGGGTGTGCTATGTACAGGGTGCAGAGTTTAGGGGTGTGCTATGAACAGAGTGCAATGTTTAGGAGTGTGCTATGTACAGAGTGTAGAGTTCAGGAGTGTGCTGTGTACAGAGTGCAGAGTTCATGGGTGTGCTATGTGCAGAGTGCAGAGTTCAGGGGTGTGCTATGTGCAGAGTGCAGAGTTCAGGGGTGTGCTATGTACAGAGTGCAGAGTTCATGGATGTGCTATGTGCAGAGTGCAGAGTTCAGGAGTGTGCTATGTACAGAGTGCAGAGTTTAGGGGTGTGCTATGAACAGAGTGCAATGTTTAGGAGTGAGCTATGTACAGAGTGCAGAGTTTAGGGGTGTGCTATGTACAGAGTGCAGAGTTTAGGGGTGTGCTATGAACAGAGTGCAATGTCTAGGAGTGTGCTATGTACAGAGTGCAGAGTTTAGGGGTGTGCTATGTACAGAGTGCAGAGTTTAGGGGTGTGCTATGAAAAGAGTGCAATGTTTAGGAGTGTGCTATGTACAGAGTGCAGAGTTTAGGGGTGTGCTATGTGCAGAGTGCAGAGTTCAGGGGTGTGCTATGTACAGTGTGCAGAGTTCATGGGTGTGCTATGTGCAGAGTGCAGAGTTCAGGGGTGTGCTATGTGCAGAGTTCAGGGGTGTGCTATGTGCAGAGTGCAGAGTTCAGGGGGGCACTGTGTACTGAGTATCAAGTTCAGGGGTACACTGCGTACAGAGTGCAGAGTTCATGGGTGCCTTATGTAGAGAGTGCAGAGTTCAGGGGTGCGCTATGTACAGAGTGAAGAGTTCAGGGGTGTGCTGTATTCTGAGTGCAGGGTTCAAATGTGTCCAATGCACAGAATGCAGGGTTCAATGGTGCCCTATGTACAGGATGCAGAGTTCAGGGGTGTGCAGAGTGCAGAGTTCAGGGGTTCCCCATGTATAGAGTACAAGGTTCAGTGGTTTGCTATGTACAGAATGCAGAGTTCAGGGGTGCACTGTGTACAGAGTGCAGAGCTTAGGGGTGCATTATGTACAGAATGGAGAGTTTGGGGGGTGCTATTTACAGAGTGCAGAGTTCAGGGGTGCCCTATGTATAGAATGCAGAGTTTAGGGGGGTGCTACATGCAGAGTTCAGGGGTGCCCTATGTACAGAGTGCAGAGTTCAGGGGTGGTCACATCAGACCCCCCCCCCACTCCTGAGCTTCTTGAACTGGGTTGGTGTATGCAATGCTGCGCTGTAGCTTATTGCGAGGTACAGACCTTGCTCCGCACCGCCGCTCTATGATTTGATGTCTATGGAAATGGCTTTGCAAGGTGTTTATTTTTACATTGCTAATAAAGTTATTTGCATCTCTCAGAATACGATCTTCTGCGCTTATTTTAGCACCTTAACACATTCTAACAATATTCACAGCAATTTGCAGAGAGAGCGGATCGCGCTGTCCTCCTGAATTTCACTTTTCCGGAGAAGAAAGCCGAATGATGGCAAAGTCAAAACGCGTCATGTCGATCTCGGAGTAATTAACAAACGTGCCGAGTAAGAATTGCAGCCATCGATGGCTGAAAATGAACAATCGGCCTCTGAAATGTATAGAAAGACTTCATTACGGCAGATCTAAACCCCAAATGGTGGGCGTTTAGTTTGTTAGAGTAATGTGAATAGACTCCTCCCATGGACAGTTTAGGTACAAAGAATGCTGAAAGCTGCTTTCCCTGGTCCCCCCTCCCCCCCCCATTATAATGACATTGTTAAATAAAGCTTTGTTCACACTTACAGGTGTGGCTGGGAATTGGCGCATTTCCTCTCCTCGGGAGTAAATCCGTCCAATCATTTCAATGGCCCCCCATGTGCCAGAATCGTGGAAATGAAGTCCCGGGCTCTTCTCCGAAAATATGAGGCAGCACCGTGCGGTTTGGTGTGCGCATTCGCAGATGCGGGGGGGGGGGGAGGGGGGTCTTATCAATCAATGGATAATAATCTGCTAAAGTGCAGCACAATTCTCTGTGTGTTGGGAAAACGTGTGATTGTGCGCACAATCCTGGCTGACCCCTCCCCCCCCCCCCCCCCCGGGGTCACAACCTATCCTGAAATCTTTTCAACTTCATTTCATGCCTTCTGCTAGACATTTATATTTTGTCTTCCGTGGTTCCCCCTCCCCCCTCCTCAGCATGAAAAATTACACTTTTAAATAAACGTTTCCATTTTTATTAAATATCTTATCAATGATGTCATCACTGGGTCTCTGAGCTTCTCTATGCAATGCAGGCAGACCATGGCTGGTGGGAGGGGCCAGCAGGAGGGCTGTACATAGAAAACATTAGAGCACCCGCCTCAGTACTCCTACCAAGAGCCCTCAGACATGAAGCAAGCAGTGGGAGGGGTTATGCAAATATGAAAATACCTTGATGTGGGCATTTCTAGACAGGCTGTATTTGCATAAGCAACGCCCACATGCGATGCTGAATTTGCATAGGTAACGCCCATGTGTGATGCTGAATTTGCATAGGTAACGCCCACATGTGATGCTGAATTTACATAGGTAACGCCCACATGTGATGCTGAATTTGCATAGGTAACGCCCACATGTGATGCTGAATTTACATAGGTAACGCCCACATGTGATGCTGAGCCTCCACAATTGTTAGAACTGAAAAACAATGAATGAAAGGGGCGGATCAGCAAGCAGTGGGAGGAGTTAGGCCAATATCAACATGTGTTGATGGGTGGGTGTCAGTCTGGAGAAGTGGGTGTTCCCAGGCGGGCTGTATTTTCATAGGTAACACCCACATGTAATGCTGAGCCTCCATGATTGAAAGAACTGAAATCCAATGAGTAAAAAGGGGCGGGGCCAGGGAAGTCAGGCTGAAGAAGCGCCAAGGTGCTGCAGCTTCTAATGCACATGGTGAGAAGCTCACAGTGTGCGGTGAAATCAGAGGAAGCCGTTTCAGGAGAGGAGTCGGTACACCTGTGCAAAACTGAAGGGGGTCCGGGGGGGGGGATTTAAGTTTTTAGGATCTTAGTTATTTCTTGCTTTTTCATTTTGTGGAGATCTGTAAATCGCAGACTTCAGAAAATGCCGCCATGTTGTCACCCCCGTCCAATACTTTGCCCGCGTCCCACGCTTTGCCGGCGCTCCCGGTGGCACAGACTCCCCACAATCTGCTCCGGCAGGTTGTCGTCTTCCTGGCCGTCCCCAGAGATGACAAACAGACGCCGATCGCAGATAACAAGGAAATCTTTTGCCCAATTGGCTTGGCTGCTCCCCAGAGTGATGGAGGACGGCGGTGTGCGGCGATGGGCGCGGCGCTACCGATCCATTATTCCTTCATTCTCTGATTTCTTCACACGCCGTCCTGCCTCAGTCCCTCTGATTGGCTCTCTGATTTCTTCACACGCCGTCCTGCCTCAGTCCCTCTGATTGGCTCTCTGATTTCTTCACACGCCGTCCTGCCTCAGTCCCTCTGATTGGCTCTCTGATTTCTTCACACGCCGTCCTGCCTCAGTCCCTCTGATTGGCTCTCTGATTTCTTCACACGCCGTCCTGCCTCAGTCCCTCTGATTGGCTCTCTGATTTCTTCACACGCCGTCCTGCCTCAGTCCCTCTGATTGGCTCTCTGATTTCTTCACACGCCGTCCTGCCTCAGTCCCTCTGATTGGCTCTCTGATTTCTTCACACGCCGTCCTGCCTCAGTCCCTCTGATTGGCTCTCTGATTTCTTCACACGCCGTCCTGCCTCAGTCCCTCTGATTGGCTCTCTGATTTCTTCACACGCCGTCCTGCCTCAGTCCCTCTGATTGGCTCTCTGATTTCTTCACACGCCGTCCTGCCTCAGTCCCTCTGATTGGCTCTCTGATTTCTTCACACGCCGTCCTGCCTCAGTCCCTCTGATTGGCTCTCTGATTTCTTCACACGCCGTCCTGCCTCAGTCCACCTGATTGGCTCTCTGATTTCTTCACACGCCGTCCTGCCTCAGTCCCTCTGATTGGCTCTCTGATTTCTTCACACGCCGTCCTGCCTCAGTCCCTCTGATTGGCTCTCTGATTTCTTCACACGCCGTCCTGCCTCAGTCCCTCTGATTGGCTCTCTGATTTCTTCACACGCCGTCCTGCCTCAGTCCCTCTGATTGGCTCTCTGATTTCTTCACACGCCGTCCTGCCTCAGTCCCTCTGATTGGCTCTCTGATTTCTTCACACGCCGTCCTGCCTCAGTCCCTCTGATTGGCTCTCTGATTTCTTCACACGCTGTCCTGCCTCAGTCCCTCTGATTGGCTCTCTGATTTCTTCACACGCCGTCCTGCCTCAGTCCACCTGATTGGCTCTCTGATTTCTTCACACGCCGTCCTGCCTCAGTCCCTCTGATTGGCTCTCTGATTTCTTCACACGCCGTCCTGCCTCAGTCCCTCTGATTGGCTCTCTGATTTCTTCACACGCCGTCCTGCCTCAGTCCACCTGATTGGCTCTCTGATTTCTTCACACGCCGTCCTGCCTCAGTCCCTCTGATTGGCTCTTTGATTTCTTCACACGCCGTCCTGCCTCATTCCCTCTGATTGGCTCTCTGATTTCTTCACACGCTGTCCTGCCTCAGTCCCTCTGATTGGCTCTCCGATTTCTTCACACGCCGTCCTGCCTCGGTCTCTCTGATTGGCTCTCCGATTTCTTCACACGCCGTCCTGCCTCGGTCTCTCTGATTGGTGGCTCCTGTGTGTGTCATTCGGCCCTTTTCTTCCTCCTCGGTTGTTACAGTTCAGGGAGAAATCTGAAACAAATAATGTGTGATTGTGATACAAAGTATCACTCGGGTCGCTCTTCCCATCCACCACCCCCTCTGTACAGCACACTCCTGCAGTGAAGTTCCTGTATAAAGGGGAATGCCGGGCCAGGGTGGAGTATTCGTGTGATGGACATTCTGCCATTTTTAAGGCCGGGTTCTCAGTGTGCGGCGCGGGGCACAGCAGGGCAGCCAATCCCTCTTCTCCATTTCAGATCCGGACCTGAAACTGAGCCAAAGACGCACAGGACTCCTCTGCTGTGCCGTCCCGAGATGTGAGAGCCGGATCCATAGAGAGCCAATCACAATCTCCTGACCTTCACCTAATTCCCATCAGTGGGAACCCGGCCTGAATGGGAACTAAACTCTCTGTCTCCGGGAACTCTGGGAATCCTTAGGCTGCTAATATTACTAATACATAGGAAGGGAGATGACTTATTTGTTTTACATTTCTAAGGTCACTTCCTGGGTTCTTGGCCTAGTCCAACATGATGTCATCCCAGAAGTCTTCATGGGAGGAGGGGCTCTTGGCAAAGCACATTCTCCTGTCTGCATGCCTGAGCTAAAGGAAGATAGATTCCAGGAAGTAAATGCTACATGAATCATCTGTCCTTACTCAAGATGGCTGCAGCTAGGAATGCTAGGGGGGGTTCAAAGTGATTTCTCAACAAAATAAAGCATGGAGACATGGATGGATGGATGGATGGATGGATGGAGACATGAATGGATGGAGACATGAATGGATGGATGGATGGATGGATGGATGGAGACATGAATGGATGGAGACATGAATGGATGGATGGAGACATGGATTGATGGATGGATGAAGACACAGATTGATGGATGAAGACATGGATGGATGGAGACATGGATGGATGGATGCAGACATGAATGGATGGATGGAGACATGGATGGATGGATGAAGACATGGAGGGATGGATGGACAGATGAAGACATGAATGGATGGATGGAGACATGGATGGATGAAGACATGGAGGGATGGATGGACAGATGGAGACATGAATGGATGGATGGAGACATGGATGGATGAAGACATGGAATGATGGATGGAGGAAGACATGGATGGAGACATGGATGGATGAAGACATGGAGGGATGGATGGATGGATGGAGACATGGATGGATGAAGACATGGAGGGATGGATGGAGACATGGATGGATGGATGGAGACATGGATTGATGGATGGAGACATGAATGGATGGATGGATAGATGGATGGATGGAGACATGGATGGATGGATGGATGGATGGAGACATGGATGGATGAAGACATGGAGGGATGGATGGAGACATGGATGGATGGATGGAGACATGGATGGAGACATGGATTGATGGATGGAGACATGGAGGGATGGATGGAGACATGGAGGGATGTATGGAGACATGGATGTATGGAGACATGGATGGATGGATGGAGACATGGATGAAGGGATGCAGACATGGATGGGTGGATGGATTGATGAAGACATGGATGGATGGATGGATGGATGGATGGATGCATGGAATGATGGATGGATGAAGACATGGATGGAGACATGGATGGATGAAGACATGGAGGGATGGATGGATGGAGACATGGATGGAGACATGGATTGATGGATGGAGACATGGAGGGATGGATGGAGACATGGAGGGATGGATGGAGACATGGAGGGATGGATGGAGACATGGATGTATGGAGACATGGATGGAGACATGGAGGGATGGATGAAGACATAGATGTATGGAGACATGGATGGATGGATGGATGGATGGAGACATGGATGAAGGGATGCAGACATGGATGGGTGGATGGATGGATTGATGAAGACATGGATGGATGGATGGATGGATGGATGGATTGATGAAGACATGTATTAGTGGATGGATGGATTGATGAAGACATGGATGGATGGAGACATGGATGGGTGGATGGATGGATTGATGAAGACATGGATGGATGGATGGAGACATGGATGGATGGAGACATGGAGGGATGGTGGATGCAGACATGGATTAGTGGATGGATGGATGGATGGATGGATGCATGGAATGATGGATGGATGAAGACATGGATGGAGACATGGATGGATGAAGACATGGAGGGATGGATGGATGGAGACATGGATGGAGACATGGATTGATGGATGGAGACATGGAGGGATGGATGGAGACATGGAGGGATGGATGGATGGAGACATGGATGGAGACATGGATTGATGGATGGAGACATGGAGGGATGGATGGAGACATGGATGGATGGAGACATGGATGGATGGAGACATGGATGGATGGAGACATGGATGGAGACATGGAGGGATGGATGGAGACATGGAGGGATGGATGGAGACATGGAGGGATGGATGGAGACATGGAGGGATGGATGGAGACATGGATGTATGGAGACATGGATGGAGACATGGAGGGATGGATGAAGACATAGATGTATGGAGACATGGATGGATGGATGGATGGATGGATGGAGACATGGATGGAGACATGGATGAAGGGATGCAGACATGGATGGGTGGATGGATGGATTGATGAAGACATGGATGGATGGATGGAGACATGGATGGGTGGATGGATGGAGACATGGATGAAGGGATGCAGACATGGATGGGTGGATGGATGGATTGATGAAGACATGTATAGGTGGATGGATGGATTGATGAAGACATGGATGGATGGAGACATGGATGGGTGGATGGATGGATTGATGAAGACATGGATGGATGGAGACATGGATGGATGGAGACATGGAGGGATGGTGGATGCAGACATGGATTAGTGGATGGATGGATGGATGGATGGAGACATGGATGGATGGAGACATGGAGGGATGGTGGATGCAGACATGGATTAGTGGATGGATTGATGAAGACATGGATGGATGGATGGATGGATGGAGACATGGATGGATGGAGACATGGATGGATGGAGACATGGATGGATGGAGACATAGATGGATGGAGACATGGATGGATGGATTGATGAAGACATGGATGGATGGAGAAATGGATGGATGGAGACATGGAGGGATGGTGGATGGAGACATGGATGGATGGATGGATGGAGACATGGATGGATGGATGGATAGAGACATGGAGGCATGGATGGGTGGGGGAGTTTGTTGTGAATATTAAAAATTGATTTAATCAGTTGTTCTCAACCCGGGGGTCGAATGATGATTTGCCAGGGGTCACTGAATCCTGGGCTGTCCCTGAAGCCCACACCGCTCCCTGAAGCCTCCCAGCTGGGCTGTTCCTGGAGCCCGTGGCCACCCACTCAGCCTCTTCGCAGCCGCCCATTCAGTTCACGGCATGACTGGGGGCAGAGACTAGAGGTCAGCTGACTGGCGAGGAATGTGAAGTGGGAGGGGCTGGAGGAGACCCCATCTCCTGATTTTGGCATAGGTGTCACTGCTACGAGACACCACAAAGTCGGAGACACAGTGAGTAACACTACCTGGGATTATAGTTGCCATTAAAAGTCTCCACTACAGTTCTCAGATCAGCAGATGACCTTCATCAAGAGCACCTAAGTTGGCTCAGAACTCCCCCCAGCACTGCCACTTATCCCATCCCCCCCCCCCCCCCCCCCCCCACCAAGGAGTAAGAGAAGGAATAAAAAAAGAGAATACATGGAAGGGAGAGGAAAAGAGGGGGAGGAACAAAGAAAAACGGAGAGAAAGAACAAGAAAGACGGCTAGAGAGAGGGATGGGGGGAAAAACAAGAAATTAGGATAGAGAGAGATAAAAGGGAAAGAAAGGAGAACACAGAGAGAGGTATGTTCTAAAATGTACTATAAGGGTCTTTAATACTGTGGAAGGGACTCCGGGAGGGCGAAATGTCCGAGGGTCAGGGGTGCAAATGACTTGTCTTGCCTTGGGTGCTGACAACCCACGCTACGAAAATCATTTTACTGTTAGGGGTCCTCACAACTTGGGAAATGATATCAAGGGGTCACGGCACTCGAAGGTTGAGAACCATTGGATTAGATAGAGTTTTCTGTTTGTGGTGCTCAGATTTTTCTTGCCCTCTTATTTCCATTTCCATTAGTTATATTGCAATTTACCAATTCTTAGAGGTGACGACTGCATTTGTTTTCTTTTCTCCCATCCATTTCTTTCTTTCCCTTTCCTTTGCTTTTTTCCCTTTTTTCTTTTCTAGTTATTTTGACTTTTTGTTTCTTTTTCTTTTTTCATTTTTGACTCATGCCGGCCATCCATGATGATTGTACATCGTGGGGTCCTCGGTGGTCTCTGTTTTTATGGACAATATATAACATTTCTTTCTCTGCAATGTTCCTTTATCATAACCAATCATGTGGCAGAGTTCAGGGATTTCATCTTTCCCAAATGTTGGCAATATTTTACCCAATGGGACCAAACACATCGATATCAATGTGGAAGATGAATTTTCGGTAATTTTAGTGGCTTTTAAAGCCGTATTAAACCCAACAGCTCACATTTATTATACCAATTCTTAGATGTGACGGCTGCATTCGTTTTCTTTTTTTCTTTCTTTGGTTTTCATCTGGTGATCCTGCCAGCAAATCTGTTGTTTTTTAACATAACGAGCTTGCTGTTCCAGGGATGAGACAAACCATTTACCACTGACAGGGGGTGCTTGCAATGATAAGCTTTTATTTATTCATGAAAAACCTTTATCCCAAAAGGAAAAAAAAAATGAGCACTGTAACTGATTATAAAGTTTAAGCTGGAGTTTATCTTCAATGATCTACAGTATCTGACAAAAGTGAGTACACCCCTCAGTCACATTTGTGTAAATCTTTTCTTGTATCTTTTCATGTGACAACACTGAAGAAATGACACTTGTCTACAATGTAAAGTAGTGAGTGTACAGCTTGTATAACAGTGTACTGACTTTTGTTGCCAGCGGTTTAGACATTAATGGCTGTGTGTTGAGTTATTTTGAGGG